>NC_082398.1:427101-454601 GCF_031168955.1 Gadus macrocephalus
TTGGTGGTGTTGGTGGTGCTGGTGAAGGTGAAGGGTGAGGTGTTGGTAGAGATGGAGGTGATGGTGGTGGAGATGTTGGTGGAGGTGGAGATGTTGGTGGAGGTGTAGGTGGAGGTGGAGATGTTGGTGGAGGTGTTGGTGGTGGTGTTGGTGAAGGTGAAGGTTGAGGTGTTGGTAGAGATGGAGGTGATGGTGGTGGAGATGTTGGTGGAGGTGGAGATGTTGGTGGAGGTGTAGGTGGAGGTGGAGATGTTGGTGGAGGTGTTGGTGGTGGTGTTGGTGAAGGTGAAGGTTGAGGTGTTGGTAGAGATGGAGGTGATGGTGGTGGAGATGTTGGTGCAGGTGCTGGTGGTGCTGGTGGTGGAGGTGTTGGTGGTGGTGGAGGTGCTGGTGGTGGTGTTAGTGGTGGTGTTGGTGGTGGTGCTGGTGGTGGAGGTGCTGGTGGTGCTGGTGGTGGAGGTGTTGGTGGTGGTGGTGGTGTTGGTGGTGGTGGTGTTGGTGGTGGTGGTGGTGCTGGTGGTGGAGGTGTTGGTGGAGGTGGTGTTGGTGCTGGTGGTGGAGGTGGAGGTGCTGGTGGTGGTGTTGGTGGTGTTGGTGGAGGTGTTGGTGTTGGTGGAGGTGGTGGTGGTGATGGTGGTGGTGGTGGTGGTGGTGGTGGTGGAGGTGGTGGTGGTGCTGGTGGTGGAGGTGTTGGTGGAGGTGGTGGTGGTGGTGGTGGTGGAGGTGGTGGTGGTGGTGGTGGTGGTGGTGGTGGTGGAGGTGTTGGTGGTGGTGGTGTTGGTGGAGGTGTTGGTGGTGGTGTTGTGCAGGTGTTGGTGAGGGTACTGCTGACAGTCTCTGCCCTCCCCTGCAGCAGCGCCCCCTGCAGGCCTCTCTGGCCTCGTCGCTGTGCCGCGAGTCCCACTGGAAGTGTCTGCTGCTCAGCCTGCTGATGCTGGCCTGCTTCGGGGCGCTGGCCTGGTGCGCTCTGAGCCGCGTGCCGGTGCTGGGCTCCGCCGCCGTGCGGCCCGTCGCGGCGGCGCTGGACGACGGCGCCACGTCCGCCGCCTACTACAACGACGTGCTGCGTCTGGAGAGCCCATGCTCCAGCGGCTACGTGTACATCCCGCTGGCCTTCCTGGCCATGCTCTACGTGGTCTACCTGGTGGAGTGCTGGCACTGCTTCTCCAAGACCGCCATGCTGGCCCACGCCGAGTTCCAGGTGAGCCACATCTGGAGCTGAGGCCAGCGCTCCGTTAGGAGCGCGCTGACGGGTGGCGCGATCCCAACGTGAACCGTGACGTAGGCTCCTCCCACAGGAAGTGTACGAGCGGGTCCAGAGGCTGCAGCAGGCCACGCCCTGCATCTGGTGGAAGGCCATCAGCTACCACTACGTCCGCCGCACCCGGCAGGTGACGCGCTACCGCAACGGGGACGCCTACACCACCACCCAGGTGGGTCTACGTCATACACCACCCTCCGTCATACACCACTGCACCACCACCCAGGTGGGTCTACGTCATACACCACCCTCCGTCACACCCAACACCACCCTCCGTCATACACCACTACACCACCACCCAGGTGAGGACTCCGTCATACCCCATCCTCCGTCACACACCACTGCACCACCACCCAGGTGAGGACTCCGTCAGACACCACCCTCCCGTGCCCCGCTGACGGCCTCCTTGTTGTGGCAGGTGTACCACGAGCGAGTCAACACCCACGCCTCCAGCTCCGAGTTCGACTACGCCCGCTACGGCGTGAAGGACGTGTCCAAGGAGCTGCTGGACCTGCCGCTGCACCCGGCCGTCCGACTGCGCTTCACAAAGTGCTTCAGGTCAGCGTAGGGCCACGCCCACCTTACAGTCCACATCCACTGTACTGACCATCTCATAGGTCACGCCCACCTCACGGGCCACGCCCACCTCAAGGGCCACGCCCAGGGTTCGAATTACGGGGGGGTTTGGGGCGGTCTGACCCCCTCGAATGGGATTTGGACCCCCCCAAAGGGACTGAAACGACAGTTTGGGGGGTACTGAAATACTTTATATATTATGAAAATTAGGTGTTTGGTTATGTACTATTTCTCAATCTGTGCTCATCGTGCAAAGAAATAATCAAATATCATACGATTTCAAACACCCCATCAGTGGACTGAACCATTTCTGCGCCTTCAGAATCTTTTGGCTTTTGTTTATTTGACATCACTCGACTATTGCTCCATTACGAAATGTGATATAATGTACGTCCTTTATTTCAGTGAGGGGAGTAAGCAAATAGCTTTCAACGACAGGGGGGGGCATTACGTCCATGCGTAACATGTTCTGCAATCGTCCCTGTAATATAGCCTTGATGGTCACTGTTGGTGTTGGTCCGAAGTAGGCCCGTGAGGTATTGATATTGTAATGTCAGTGGGTTTTTTCAGTGTTCACTTGTTGTCAGTCAAGTCAGAGCCTGCTGCCCGCATTCAGCGTGCCTCTGCCCCAACCTGCAGGTCACGGGAACGAGCAATCGCGAAAACTCTCCCATAATCCTTTCTTGATTAAGTTGGTGTTGTTTGTTGTTTCCCCAAGACATCTGTTAGCATGTGTTTCTTTCTTCAGAATTAGCTACCTAGCATAGGCATTTTATACAATTTGAGAAGAATGCAGGCTACACACGGTAAGTGTGTAATGATGTAGGTATGAATATAGAGGCAGGGCTCAGTGGAACCGCTGACCCCCCCAAGCTGGTGGGGTCATCGAAAACTGGCCACGCCCACTTCGTGGGTCACCCCTGGACATTAGAAACAGGAATTGATTTAAATTGACAATAATGATATTATTATTAATAATAGCGGTATTACAAACAATAATACTAAATATAACTAATGATAATAATCATGTTTCTCATCATAATAATAATGATAACTAATGATAATAATCATGTTTCTGAGCATAATAATGATATTATTAAATATTGGTGTATAATACATTTAATTTAGAGGCGCCTTTCAAGGCACCCAAGGTCACCTTACAGAGCATAAAGTTATCATAAATCGTTTAAAAACAAGACATTGTGGAAAAATAATAATAATAAATAAATAAATAATAATAAAATATTATTATTTATTTATTTTATTTTATAAGAAAATAAATAAAAAATAAATAAATAATGATAATATTGATGTTTCCGATCATAATATTATTATTAATAAGAATGATAACTAATGATAATAGTGATGTTCCTGATCATAATTGATGATATTATTAATAATTATGATAACTAATGATAATAATCACGTTTCTCGTCATAATAATGATAACTAATGATAATAGTGATGTTTCTGATCATAATGATGATATTATTATCAATAATAATGATAACTAATGATAATAATCATGTTTCTGATTATAATAATGATTATTTTTTTTATAAATAATGATAACTAATGATAATATTGATGTTTCCGATCATAATATTATTAATAAGAATGATAACTAATGATAATAGTGATGTTTCTGATCATAATTGATGAAATTATTAATAATAATAACGATAACTAATGATAATAATCATGTTTCTGATCATAATGACATGACTAGTAATAATAATGATAACTAATGATAATATTGATTGATCATAATGATAAGACTAATAATAATGATAACTAATGATAATAATCATGTTTCTGATCATGCTGATATTACAAGTAATAATAATGATGACTAATGATAATATTGATCTTTCTGATCACAATAATGAAATTATTATTAATAATAATGATAACTAATGATAATAATCATGTTTCTAATTATAATAATGATATGACTAGTAATAATAAGGATAATATTGATTGATCATAATGATATTACTAGTAATAATAATGATAATATTGATTGATCATAATGATATTACTAGTAATAATAATGATAATTAATGATAATATTGATTGATCATAATGATATTACTAGTAATAATAATGATAACTAATGATAATATTGATTGATCATGATGATATTACTAGTAATAATAATGATAATATTGATTGATCATAATGATATGACTAGTCATAATAATGATAATATTGATAATATTGATTGATCATAATGATATTACTAGTAATAATAATGATAACTAATGATAATATTAATCTTTCTGATCATAATAATGATATGACTAGTAATAATAATGATAACTAATGATAATAATCATGTTTCTAATTATAATAATGATATGACTAGTAATAATAATGATAACTAATGATAATATTGATTGATCATAATGATATGACTAGTAATAATAATGATAACTAATGATAATAATCATGTTTCTGATCATAATGATATTACTAGTAATAATAATGATGACTAATGATAATATTGATCTTTCTGATCATAATGATGATATTATTATTAACAATAATGATAACTAATGATAATAATCATGTTTCTAATTATAATAATGATATGACTATAATAATAATGATAACTCATGAGAATATTGATTGATCATAATGATATGACTAGTAATAATAATGATAATATTGATTGATCATAATGATATCACTAGTAATAATAATGATAATATTGATTGATCATAATGATATTACTAGTAATAATAATGATAACTTATGATAATATTGATTGATCATAATGATATTACTAGTAATAATAATGATAACTAATGATAATATTGATTGATCATAATGATATTACTAGTAATAATAATGATAATATTGATTGATCATAATGATATGACTAGTCATAATAATGATAATATTGATTGATCATAATGATATTACTAGTAATAATAATGATAATATTGATTGATCATAATGATATTACCAGTAATAATAATGAAAATATTGATTGATCATAGTGATATTACTAGTAATAATAATGCTAATATTGATTGATCATAATGATATGACTAGTAATAATAATGATAATATTGATAATATTGATTGATCATAATGATATTACTAGTAATAATAATGATAATATTGATTGATCATAATGATATTACTAGTAATAATAATGATAACTAATGATAATAATCATGTTTCTGATCATAATGGTATTACTAGTAATAATAATGATAACTAATGATAATATTGATTGATCATAATGATATTACTAGTAATAATAATGATAACTAATGATAATATTGATTGATCATAATGACATTACTAGTAATAATAATGATAATATTGATTGATCATAATGAAATTACTAGTAATAATAATGATAATATTGATTGATCATAATGATATTACTAGTAATAATAATGATAACTAATGATAATATTGATTGATCATAATGATATTACTAGTAATAATAATGATAATATTGATTGATCATAATGACATTACTAGTAATAATAATGATAATATTGATTGATCATAATGACATTACTAGTAATAATAATGATAGTATTGATTGATCATAATGATATTACTAGTAATAATAATGATAATATTGATTGATCATAATGACATTAGTAATAATAATGATAATATTGATTGATCATAATGATATTTCTAGTAATAATAATGATAATATTGATTGATCATAATGATATTACTAGTAATAATAATGATAATATTGATTGATCATAATGACATTAGTAATAATAATGATAATATTGATTGATCATAATGATATTTCTAGTAATAATAATGATAATATTGATTGATCATAATGATATTACTAGTAATAATAATGATAATATTGATTGATCATAATGACGATATTCCTTCCTCAGCTTCTCCAGCGCTCGAGCTGAGGCTGCCTACCTGACCCAGGTAAGCCCCGCCCCCCGCCCCGACACACCCACTAGGAGGGGCTCCTGCCCCACCTGGCAGCCCAGGTTCACCTCCCATTGGCCAGGGACTGCTGAGGCGTGCTAACCCTAACCCTGATAACCCCATCACCGCCCTCTAACCCCTCACCTGACGTAGTACCATCTCCCGGCCAGCTGATAACCCCATCGCAACCCGCTAACCCCTCACCTGACGTAGTAACACCACCCGGCCAGGTGATAACCCTAACCCTAACCCCATCAAAACCCCATCACAACCCTCTAACCCCTTCACCTGACGTAGTTACACCAGCCGGCCAGGTGATAATCCCATCACAACCCTCTAACTCCTTCACCTGACGTACTAACATCACCCGGCCAGGTGATAACCCCACAACAACCCTCTAACCCCATCACCTGACGTAGTAACTCCACCCGGCCAGGTGATAACCCCATCACAACCCTCTCACCCCATCACCTGACGTAGTACCACCACCCGGCCAGGTGCTATCCTCGTTAGCCCCTTCTGGTCACATGATATCCTGCCACATTATGAGGCTGTTGTTGTGCGGTTCTCTCTCCTCTCTCTCTCTCGCCCAGCGCGCCCGCTTCTTCGGGGAGAACGAGGGTCTGGACGACTACATGGAGGCCCGGGAGGGAATGCACCTGAAGAACGTGGACTTCCGGGAGCACATCCTGGCGTTCCCGGACCCCACGCGGCCCCCCTGGTACTCCCGGCACCGCGTGTTCTGGCTGGCCTCGGCGCTGCTGCTCTCCTGGCCCCTGAGGGTGGTGTCGGAGTACCGCACGGCCTACGTCCACTACCACGTGGAGAAGCTGTTCGGCGAGAACGAGGAGAGCGGGGCGGGGGGGGCGGGCGGGGCCGGAGGGGGGGCCGACGGGCCCTCGGAGAACGGCGCGGCGCGAGGCGGGGCGGGCCTGGCGGGGGCCAGCTACAGGGCCATCTCGCGGGTCAACACGGTGGACATGACGGAGCTGGAGTGGCACATCCGCTGCAACCAGCAGATGGTCCCCAGCTACTCGGAGGCGCTGCTCATGGACCTGGACACGGGCGGGGGGGGCCCCACCGCCACCACCACGCCCGTCTCCGGGCCCCCGGGCGCCCCGGGGCTCCAGGGGCCCGCCCCCCCGCTGGCCCTGCCCGCCGTCTTCAACTCGGCCTACCTCCTGCAGAGCTGCCCGCGCTGCCGGCGCACCTCGTCCAGCTCCAGCCTGCCGTCCCGGCTGCGGGCGCCCAGCGGCACCACTGCGCTGCTCAACGCCACCGTGGCCGGCATGCGGGCGGCGGGGGGGCGGGGGGCCGGGCCGGCGCCGCCCGGGGGGGGGCCCCGGCTGGTGCTGAGCCGCAGCGGCTTCTCGCTGGGCCGGCTGGCGGTGGGACGGCCCGCCAGCCTCTTCCACTCCCGCAGCATGGGGGGGGGGCTGGCCGGGAGGGGGGAGGACGGAGGAGGGGGGGGAGGAGGGGGCAGCGGGGGAGGGGGCAGCGGGGGAGGGGGCAGCGGGGGGAGCGGGGGAGGGGGAGGGGGGTTCCTGGGGCTGGGGTCCCGGCAGGACGACGAGGAGAGCCGGGGGGTGCTGGAGGGGGAGGAGCAGGCGGAGGAGGAGAGGGAGGGGGGGGAGGAGGACAGGGGCAGAGGAGAGGGCGGGCCGGGCGAGAGGCAGGGGGGGGAGGAGGAGGAGGGGGGCAGCGAGGCCAGGGAGGCGGGGGAGAGGGAGAGACCCCCCTCCTACCAGGACGCCTTCTTCTTCCCCGTGCTCATCGTCCACGGAGAGGAGAGCTGCCACGGGGGGGACCGCATGTGACCAAAGAGGGGGCTCAGCACAGTGCTGGACCCACCGGGGGGGGGGGGGGGGGGTGACCCACCGGGGTGGGGGGCTCCGGTCCACACAGGGGGGGGGCGTCAGGCCGGCCCGTCATGAAGGAACACAAGAAGATACAGAGAGAGAGAAGAGAGAACAGGATGGCCCTAATGCACCACGCCCACAAGGGCTCTGGACCCACTGGGACCCACTGGGTCCTACTTGGACGCGACCCACTGGGACCCACTGGGAGGGTCCCACTGGGACCCACTGGAACCCACTGGGTCCTACTGGGACCCACTGGGACCCACTGGGACCCACTGGGTCCTACTGGGACGCGACTTACTGGGACCCACTGGGAGGCGGTTGGGGGGGGCAGAAGAGCTGTATTTGGTCAGAGGTCAACACGGTTCCAGGACACCCCGGGTCCCAGAGCAGACCTGAAGGGACTTCCTAATCATTTGAAATGCGATCTTCCTCGGCCAGACCCTCTGGAGCCGGGAGGAGGCCCGGGACCGCCATAGGACCCTCAGGGCAGGAGAGAGGGGTTTCCTGGGGTCTGACTCGACAGGTTGGGCTCCTAGAGGGTCCCCAGACCACGGCCCATCAGCTCTGGCTCTTTTTTACACATTATTCTGCGATGTCTGCTCCTCCTGCTCCAGCTCCTGCTCTTCCTCCACCCTCCTACCTCTCTGCTCCACCCCCTCACGCTGGGACACGCCCACTCCACTACTAAGTATATGCAAACAAAATAAGGACTGTGTGTCATGATATATATTATTACACTCTCACTGGCGTAGTGCTGCATGTATGGACCAGACCCATGTACTAGCCCAGCTCGCCCGCACTGGGAGGAAGAAAACACTGCGTCTCTGTGCTTTGTTTACTGTTTCCATGACAACTAGCCATATTAGCTCCTAGCTCAACGTGTCGCTAGTCACATTAGCTCCTTAGCTCCTAGCTTCACATCATAGCATTAATTCTTACTGATGAGCAGCAGAAACCAACGTGGCAGTTTGACTCGTGACTGTTGAGTCCATCGTTCATACTCTCCTCACTGGGAGCACTGGGATGAGCCGAACCAGCGCAGAGACCAGCGCCCTGCGGTCGTTAGGGCAGTATGAAGGGAGAGCTCTGCGGCAGCAGGGAGCCTGCTAGCTCCCTAACCCTAACCCTAACCTCTAGCCCAACACGCTTGATACGCAATGCACACTCAAAAAGTATTCGAACAAATATAGAGTCACTAATTCAATATCTTCTGAGCACAAAAAAGACAGTTCATGACGTGGACGTTCATTCAGAGCTCCAGCCCGGTCTCCTGGTCACCTGACTGCACGTCCACAGCAGACAGCCGGGCTCAGAGAACAGGAAAGGAACTGGGAGCCCAGCCGTGGCCGTCTGGTCGTACTGCTCCTCCCAGGACCCCACAGCCACTGAACCCATTGAGGGACGCCAGGGTCCAGGGCCCTAGGTCCAGGGCCCTAACCCAGGGCCCTGGGCTAGGGGCGAAGAGAAGCCTGCTGTGAGCCAGTAGAGCAGGAGAGACGGGAGGGGAGGAGATGAAGGTCAGCCTAGAGACTAGCTGCTCAGTCGGGACGGTCGTTTCTCCTGGTCCGGGTAGAGAGGTGGGGGGTTGTCTCTCTGAAGGTGATGTGGTACCTGGTCTGGGTAGAGAGGTGGGGGGTTGTCTCTCTGAAGGTGAACCTGGTCTGGGTAGAGAGGTGGGGGGTTGTCTCTCTGAAGGTGAACCTGGTCTGGGTAGAGGGGTGGGGGGTTGTCTCTCTGAAGGTGATGTGGTACCTGGTCTGGGTAGAGAGGTGGGGGGTTGTCTCTCTGAAGGTGATGTGGTACCTGGTCTGGGTAGAGAGGTGGGGGGTTGTCTCTCTGAAGGTGATGTGGTACCTGGTCTGGGTAGAGAGGTGGGGGGTTGTCTCTCTGAAGGTGATGTGGTACCTGGTACACAACTCACTGGACCTGCTCAGCTCCCAATCTTTCCCTTTTGGACAATCACGGTTTCAAAAGCTCTTGTTGGTTTGAAAAAGACCTTCAAAAAGGCAAACACACCCTCCTACGCACAGACATTTGTTTTTGTTTCATACTTCCAGAGACTGTGTTGATAATTACAAAGGACTTCCATTTAATGATTGCAATGTCATTTGTGTTTTTTTAAGTAGTTACTTTTTTAGGTGAATATGTTTTTCTAATTCAAGCCTTTCTTTGCTGGTGAGGTACACGTTGTACATCAAAACAGTGATCACTAGGTGCAGTGATGTACATTCTGTCTGCTTCAGTCTTGTTTTTATTGGGGTTGGATTGTGTGGAAACCATTAACTGATTGTTGAATCTTTTTTTACCATATCAGCCTCATAGATAACACCGCTCTGTGCCACACACGCACACGCACACACACACACACACACACACACACACACACACACACACAGACCTGCATATGTGTATGTACACACACACACACGTATCTCTAACTACATACATGCACAGTTTGTGTGCATGCTCAGCTGTAGAGACACAAAAGCTCCATTCATGAGACGCTTTGAATAATCCAACGCTTGAAACCACTGCCGCCGCCCACATACACAAGACCCCAGAGGACACGCCCCTCACACACTAGTATGACATCACAGGACACGCCCCTCACACACTAGTATGACATCACAGGACACGCCCCTCACACACTAATATGACATCACAGGACACGCCCCTCACACACTAGTATGACATCACAGGACACGCCCCTCACACACTAGTATGACATCACAGGACACGCCCCTCACACACCAATATGACATCACAGGACATATCCCTGAGACACTAGTATGACATCACAAGACACGCCCCTCACACACTAATATGACATCACAGGACACGCCCCTGACACACTAGTATGACATCACAGGACACGCCCCTGACACACTAGTATGACATCACAGGACACGCTTCTCACACACTAGTATGCAAGCAGGAGTACAGTACCATGTACAGCTGGACCATATACAGAGTGGACCATGTACATAGTGGACCATGTACAGAGTGGACCATGTAGAGAGGACCATGTACCGCGTTCCCATGGGGGGTGCATTCATGTTTACGCTCTGTGTTGCTCTCAGGAGAAACGCTGCCTCCACATGTCACATGTCATACTTCTGTCACAACATATCATGCTACTTGCCTCTCACGTATGCTATGACGCCATCCCTCTCTTAAACACTGTACCTTCTCCCCCCATGCCAAAGCGAGTCATTTGAGGAGAGTCTATAGCCACATTTCGACATGGCGAACGCACACAGCTACACAGGTGAGCAGGTGGAGGCTTCCATTTTGCCGATGCAAATATGTTGAAAGAAAGATAATCAACTAAATGTGAAAAAGGCTGGATTTACTCAGGAAACAAAAGGAATCTCATCTCATTCCCCTGTGATCCAAACTGGACCGGTTGTTGCTATGACACATGAAACGAGACGACACAACTTTTGGCTTTGTCTTCTTTCATTTGAGCATGAACGCGTTGTTCGAACCTCCCGCCATTGAGGAGGTAGCGGCCACCAGGTGGCAGCAAAGTCTCCTCATCAATAAAGAAACTGCAGCATTAAGAGAACATTTCAGTTGTAGCAAGAATACACTTTCTTCCTCCTTCCCCCAACTAAATGTGTGTTATCAAAGCAATATGGCCACCGATATATCCCACCTCTGCACTGTTGGAGCTTAGCGCTAGGCACTTACTTTGTATTGCGTTAAAAAGCCAATGTCAAGAAAAGAATCTCGCCAGTTTGTCGTATGAGTTTTGAATGTTTCAAGACTCCATGTTCTGTTATGGCTTTACATAATCTCTAGAGCGTTAACGATGATAAGCGATAAACCTTGATTAAATGTAGCTTTTGTTATATTTCTTTTTCGAAAGGCGGCTATAAAATGACAATGAACTATATCAATAAAATGTGTAAAAATATGATATCTTGAAAACAGTGTTTCCTTATAGTCCAAAGGATTTGTCCGTCATTACAACGCATCGAGAACACAGCAAGTGTTTCATGTCTGTCAACATGACACCACCAACATCACAGGAATATTTTTCTATTATGGCACAAGATTGTGGTTCACTGTAAAAATACATTGTGTTCATCAGTTCAGTTCTCCGCTGCATTTAGATTCTTTCATGGGCTGACTCCACTCGGATCACGACTACAGCTCAGCTGTGAAGATCTGCGCTCAGTTCGGGTTCACTGGATGAAAGGACTCCTGGTTCTCGTGCTTGTGCTGAAGAACAAGCTAAATGCAGCTGGATGGCTTCAGAACCATGAATACATGAATTGTCCAAACAATGTAGTTGCTATGTGTAGATGTAGAACAATGGGCGAGGAAGGCTCCCCTGACGACCACATGTGTTCACAACATCCTCCAGAGACCAGGATGGGTTAGGGTCAGGGTCAGGGTCAGGGCTATGGTAAACCCTAACCCTGACCCTAACCCATCAGGAGACCGGGAGGTTGAACTGGACTGGGTCCACGAGGCTCACTGTGTCACCAGGGTGGTGACTATGAGGCTTCATGCTTTCACCAGAGGTCATGGCTGTAATCCCAATGATGGCTGTCAGGTTGAATGATGATGGCTCAGATGATTGTCATGTCCATGACATTAGTCAATAAATAAAAAATGCATTGATATAGAGACTTATTATTTGTGTGTGTGTGTGTGTGTGTGTGTGTGTGTGTGTGTGTGTGTGTGTGCGTGTCTGTGTGTCTGTGTGTCTGTCTGTGTGTGCTCAGAGCGATGTGGAGGTCAGGCCGCAAGGGGGCGGAGTAACACAACAGATGAGAGAAGAACAATTTGAATTTATATTTGGCTTCGGACACAAATATAAATTGACAGCAATCAGTATAAATCGGACAGCAAACAGTATAAAACAGACAGCAAACAGTTTAAAACAGACAAACAGCGTACAACAGAATAAAACAGACATTTATTCTACAGAGGAAAACGTCTGTAAAGTTTTATTTTTGATCAGACCTATGGGACATGAAATTGACTATTTCTGAGTGTGAATCCACAAGCGGCCGCATGAAGGCGCCGCGGGGCATCTTATGCGCAACCAGGAAGCGCTGTGCGTCGGTGGGATGTGTCTCACCTCAGCCAGTGTCATCAGCCAGCCATTGAAGAGCAGTCCTCACAGACGTCCTGCAGACCAGTCACACAGGAGTGCCAAGAAGGCGGATTTCACTTAGAAGGAAGAAAAGTCTCTAACGGCATTGAACCGTCGGCTCAGAGTCATCAGTGTTGAGTTTGGGTCTAGAACCCAAATCACTGCTGCGTCCTCCCGATGGCTGCTCCGACCTGCACCCGGTTCACCGACGAGCACCAGCTGTACGAAGAGCTTGGGAAGTAAGTTATGTTATGTTATGTTATGTTATGTAATGTTTTGTTTTCATGTTATTATGTTGTAGTCCTTCTACTTTCACTAAGTCCCATCAGGACTAAACAATTACGCACATTAAGAGTGCGCTCTGACGCCTGAAAACGATTCCCACCCTGTTTACCTGGTTACCTGGCGGTTCTTGGCGGTCCAGACTCGTATGAAGTCAGTGTTTCCTCTTCGAGGGCTGCTCATATTAACGTTCTGCCTTCCACTCATAACAAAGTCCTCACTGTGATCTCTTTTGTGAACAAGCGTATAAGAAAAGCAGTCAGAGACGTGTGTGGGGGTCTGCTATCACAAGCATCTTAGTGAGTAAAGAGTTGTCCCTGTATACAGCGTGTCACTCTGTCTACAATTCCTCCAGAGAGGGTTTGTAAACTGAGTGTACAAGCAGCTGCTTCCTCTTCTGAGTAAACAAAGAGCACGACGGCTCTGAGATAAGAGCGGAATGAACCAACAGACCGCTGCCCTCTGCCCGCACTGCTGCCTGGAGACATGTGGGACCCAAGGAAGGGCCTGAGCCCTGCAGGGGCTAGGATCACACTGACGGAACGTCTCATTTTCTCTGATTTGAACCCACAGGGGGGCCTTCTCAGTGGTCAGGCGCTGCATGAAGATCTCCAGCGGGCAGGAGTACGCCGCAAAGATCATCAACACCAAGAAGCTGTCTGCCAGGGGTACGTATCGCTGTGACGCATGAGGGGGAGCCAGCCGCTATCCTGCAGCCAGCGCTGTCTAGAAGCTCTGCCTCTTGAAGCCAGACGTTGCTGCCTGGGTCATCACTATTGTGAGTCCCGTCTGTCACTTCCTCTCCAGCCTGTCCTCTTAGAACCAGGGTTTAGCAACCTTCCTAGGAGGCAGTTGTTTCCTAGGAACGTTAGTGCATCACAGGATGTTTCCTGATGAAAGCTCCACCAGGGTTCCAGCCATTGTTCTGACTAGTTTGGCAGCAACAGCTTTTAGAGGTAAAGGGAAAGGCCGAAGATCGATGATCGATTTCGTGATCGTGTCATCTGATCTGAGGCCGCATGTTTTGGACACTCGGGTAAAGAGAGGGGCGGAACCGTCAACCGACCACCATCTGGTTGTGAGTTGGATCAGGGAATGGGGGAAATTTCCGGATAGACCTGGTAAGCCCAAACGAGTAGTGCGGGTGAACTGGGAACGTCTGGAGGAGGCCCCCGTCCTAGGTATCTTCAACTCACACCTCCGGCGGAGCTTTTCTGGCATTCCTGTGGAGGTTGGGGGCATTGAGCCGGAGTGGGCGGTGTTCCAAGCCTCCATTGCTGAAGCTGCGGTGGCTAGCTGTGGCCTCAGGGTCTTAGGCTCCTCAAGGGGCGGTAACCCTCGGACACCGTGGTGGACTACGGTGGTCAGGGAAGCCGTCCGACTGAAGAAGGAGGCCTTCCGGGATATGATATCCTGGAGGACTCCTGACTCGGTTGCAGGGTACCGACAGGCTCGAAGGGCTGCAGCGGCTGCCGTGTCGGAGGCTAAGCAGCGGGTGTGGGAGAAGTTCGGAGAGGCCATGGAGAAGGACTTTCGGTCGGCACCAAAGTGTTTCTGGAAGACTATCCGGCACCTCAGGAGGGGGAAACGGGGAACCATCCAAGCTGTGTACAGTAAGGATGGGACTCTGTTGACCTCAACTGAGGAGGTCGTCGGACGTTGGAAGGAACACTTTGAGGAACTCCTGAATCCGAATAACACGCCCTCTATGTTGGAGGCAGAGCTCGAGGTTGATGGTGTTTCGTCGTCAATTTCCCTGGTGGAGGTCACTGAGGTAGTCAAACATCTCCGCAGTGGCAAAGCCCCAGGGATTGATGAGATCCAGCCAGAAATGCTAAAGGCTCTGGGTGTTGAGGGGCTGTCATGGTTGACACGCCTATTCAACATCGCGTGGGAGTCGGGTACAGTGCCAAAGGAGTGGCAAACCGAGGTGGTGGTTCCCCTGTTCAAAAAGGGGGACCAGAGAGTGTGTGCCAATTACCGGGGTATCACACTTCTCAGCCTCCCTGGTAAAGTCTACTCCAAGGTGCTGGAAAGGAGGGTTCGGCCGATCGTCGAACCTCAGATTGAAGAGGAACAATGCGGTTTTCGCCCCGGACGTGGAACTACGGACCAGCTCTTCACTCTCGCAAGGATCCTGGAGGGGGCCTGGGAGTATGCCCATCCGGTCTACATGTGTTTTGTGGATCTGGAGAAGGCGTATGACCGGGTCCCCCGGGAGAAACTGTGGGAGGTGCTGCGGGAGTATGGGGTAAGGGGGTCTATCCTCAGGGCCATCCAATCTTTGTACTCCCAAAGCGAGAGCTGTGTTCGTGTTCTCGGCAGCCAGTCAGTTTCGTTCTCAGTGGGTGCTTGTCTCCGCCAGGGCTGCGCCTTGTCACCAATCCTGTTTGTGATATACATGGACAGGATATCGAGGCGTAGTCATGGTGGGGAGGGGTTGCAGTTCGGTGGTCTGAGGATCTCGTCACTGCTTTTTGCAGATGATGTGGTCCTCATTGGATCATCGGCCTGTGACCTTCAGCACTCACTCGATCGGCTGGCGGCCAAGTGTGAATCGGCTGGGATGAGGATCAGCACTGCTAAATCTGAGGCCATGACTCTTAGCAGGAAACCGGTGGATTGCTTACTCCGGGTAGGAAATGAGTCCTTAGCCCAAGTGAAGGAGTTCAAGTACCTCGGGGTCTTGTTCGCGAGTGAGGGTACTATGGAGCGTGAGATTGGCCGGAGAATCGGAGCAGCGGGGGCGGTATTGCGTTCGCTTTACCGCACCGTTGTAACGAAAAGAGAGCTGAGCCGCAAGGCAAAGCTCTCGATCTACCGGTCGATCTTCGTTCCTATCCTCACCTATGGTCATGAGGGCTGGGTGATGACCGAAAGGACGAGATCGCGGGTACAAGCGGCCGAGAGGAGTTTTCTCAGAAGGGTGGCTGGCGTCTCCCTTAGGGATAGGGTGAGAAGCTCAGCCATCCGTGAGGAACTCGGATTAGAGCCGCTGCTCCTTTACTTAGAAAGGAGTCAGCTGAGGTGGTTCGGGCATCTGGTAAGGATGCCCACTGGGAGCCTTCCTTGGGAGGTGTTTCAGGCACGTCCAGTGGGGAGGAGACCTCGGGGAAGACCCAGGACTAGGTGGAGAGATTATATCTCAACACTGGCCTGGGAACGCCTCGGGATCCCCCCGTCAGAGCTGGTCAATGTGGCCCGGGAAAGGGAAGTCTGGGGCCCCCTGCTTGAGCTGCTCCCCCCGCGACCCGACCCCGGATAAGCGGATGACGATGAGGATGAGGGAAATGCTTAAAAAAATATGTCCATGGCTGAACATGCTCCTCACAGAATCATTCAAATACTTGACATTGGGAAGGTAAATAATAATAATGATACATTTTATTTGTAGAGCACTTCACATTGGGTAAAGGGGGGTTTCATAAATATTTGGCCTGCTAAGCCCTTTGAGACTGTAATGGTGATTAAGGGCTATATAAATAAAAATGAATTTAATTTAATTCAAAAATCTCAAAGTGCTAAGGTAGCCTGGCTCACACAATGATACACCGGTCACAGATCGATTATGCTGGATCTATGCTCGCATGTATAAAGAACGGAGACATGGAGGAAGGAGTGTGACTCCCCAGGGAGACCAGCAGTAGAACCTCTGGTCTCATCATGGAGACAAGGGGGAAGGAAGGGAGAACATCTGGTGTCCCTCAGGCTGCTATTGGAAGACCGCTGATTTACGAGCTTCTGGGAGGATCAGCTTTTGAGTGTAAGGTAAATGTTAACTCAAGAAATCAAATGTATAGGTAACAAAGCTACTAGTGGCCTTGTTAGTTACATGCCCTTGTTACAAACATGATGATAATGTCACTCCTACACCGGGATAAGGAAGGGGGCCGTTGGTGTGTTGAAGGAAAAGCGGCTGTAAAGGATGTTCACATGTTGAACCCGGCTCAACGGCAAAACTTGCTTACTAAATTACTTACTTTACAAATGGAATAGTAATTATTCTAAAAGTTGTACTCCCAGATCAAATCACAATGAAATGCTAAAATCCTGCGAATCCCATATGGCCTCAAACATCCCGCGGTGTGAGTGGCAGGAGTGATGGGTCTATATCTGTGTCTACTCTCTAGAGTGAAGGCTCTGGTATATCTGTGTCTACTCTCTAGACTCTAGAGCAAAGGCTCTGGTATATCTGGGTCAACTCTCTAAAACGAAGGCTCTGGTATATCTGTGTCTACTCTCTAGAGTGAAGGCTCTGGTATATCTGTGTCAACTCTCTAGAGTGAAGGCTCTGGTACATCTGTGTCAACTCTCTAGAGCGAAGGCTCTGGTACATCTGTGTCTACTCTCTAGAGCGAAGGCTCTGGTACATCTGTGTCAACTCTCTAGAGCGAAGGCTCTGGTATATCTGTGTCAACTCTCTAGAGTGAAGGCTCTGGTATATCTATGTTGACTCTCTAAAACGAAGGCTCTGGTATATCTGTGTCAACTCTCTAGAGCGAAGGCTCTGGTATATCTGTGTCTACTCTCTAGAGCGAAGGCTCTGGTATATCTGTGTCTACTCTCTAGAGCGAAGGCTCTGGTATATCTGTGTCTACTCTCCTGAGTGAAGGCTCTGGTATATCTATGTCTACTCTCTAGAGCGAAGGCTCTAGTATATCTGTGTCTACTCTCTAGAGCGAAGGCTCTGGTATATCTGTGTCCACTCTCTGGAGCGAAGGCTCTGGTGGGTACTTTTCTTTCTTCTCCTAGGTTTTGAAGATGTTTAAATGATGGTAGAGTGTTCCTGTAGCCCTGATCCCCAACGGCCTCTGAATGGTTGTGTGGTCTGTTGTTCCGCGTCCTCTGAGCCAGGCAGCGGCCCCTAGAAGTCCCCTGGTGAGGACAACCCTGGACCGCCGGGCCCTCCAGGGCTCCGACCCCAAGCAGCTGGGGGTCCTGAGAGCCTCCCTCAGCCAGGCCATACAAGGTGGGTCTCATCACCCCCTGCTGGAGCACTCTGCTGCATGTTCAGGTGTTACACTCACCTTCTGCTGGAGCACTCTGCTGCATGTTCAGGTGTTACACTCACTGCTGGAGCACTCTGCTGCATGTTCAGGTGTTACACTCACTGCTGGAGCACTCTGCTGCATGTTCATGTGTTACACTCACCTTCTGCTGGAGCACTCTGCTACATGTTCAGGTGTAACAATACTAAAATGTATCAAGATCACCCTTTCCACCACCAGGGGTGGCAGAAAAGCCAACTCCAGTGTTTGATAAGAAGGTCGAGCAGCTCCCCCAGTGGACTGAACCAACTGGTTTGCTGATCGGTCCATCCTACCTGGAGGATTTCACCAGAGTTATAAACATCATCAACACATCAACCTCTAGTTTAAACGTCCCACGGTTAAATAGTGACATAAAGCGAAAGGACTCTTTCCTGTAGGAAACACCTGGGGTCTCATTTATAACCGCTGCGTACGAACAAAACGGGGCTGAAAGTGGCGTACCTGACTTTCCACGGCAAGGTTGTGATCTATAAAACTAACTTGACGGTAGAATGTGCGCAGCCCTAAGCAAACTCTGACCCATGCGTACGCATGGTTTGGAGGAAAAGGAGAATTGGCGACACAGACGGTGTGGTGGTGAACTGAAGTCAGACTGAAGAAATGTAGAGTGAGAACAACGATTATGTTTTATCATCGCCCTTCATAAATTTAATTTCAACCCGTATTATGCGTTGAATCTATGTAATCAGAATAATTTTGGTCAACTGCGTTATTTCTCAGTTATAACTCCAGAAACATCTCCTTAGAATCTAATGAAAATTCAAAATGAAAAATCTCTATATTTAATCCCGTCACTCCATACTGTCCACTGACGGCGCGACTGCATGGAATAAAGCATCTGTCCAACATGTGTCAATAACATAATATTTTTATGTGACACTGTATAAACATAATCAAATGTCAATTAAATCCCAAGTGTGGAAAACCAAGCCACACTCCTCATCACAACCGTTATATTATTGTCCGTTCCTCTTGATGCTTTTCATGACAAATCAGGCATTAAAAAGGGGTTATGTTCAAGAACATTTCACGTGGGTGATTACAAACTGATTATCCAAGGTGTTCTCGTCAGTCTTATTACCGTAACCCTATAACTACAGTGGTGAGCCCCGTGCGTCATGCTGCACCATGGCACTTCTGGAGGACCATGCAATTGTCAGGATTCGGAGGGAGAGGGTCTTCAGGGACCATAACGATTTATTGGTACATAAAAATATGTACCTTTATGTCAGACCACTTATTTTTTAATCCTGGGACTGTGCGCTCCGTGCCACTGACAGAGTTCACTGCTGCAATAACATGTTGCTACTCACTCTGCTTTTTGTTGTTAGTGATCCCAATCCTGTGACCGCCGAACAAAACGGAGGTTGAAGTGTCTCCACTTCAACCTCCGTGAAATTTCGCTTTTTTGCTTTTCTCAGTCCTTCAGCCATTGTTTCCGACAAGAAATAATGCTTGCATCTGAGTCTGTTTTATATGCAGATCGCATTCAAGAGGTCGTTTGCATTGACCATTTATGGTTAAAAAGGGGCGTGTACAGGGCGGCACGTGAAGCTGATTCAGCTGCGCACACTTGTAGGCACTCAGTGATTTATAAAGCAAAGATTGCTTAGAGGTGTGCGTACGCAGGGTTTTAAAAGTCTGAATATTTTTTGGCGCACGCAAAACTTGGCTTTTGGGCGTACGTACACTTTTAGTAAAGATCCCACGCACAGTTTTATAAATGAGACCCCTGAACATGTAGCAGAGTGCTCCAGCAGAAGGTGAGTGTAGGAGCAATATATTTTCAACATAATTGAATTGTTCTCCAATTCTTTATGCAGTTCTGGGAATATAACTTTAAAGCCATAAGTTAGTTTTCATTTGGAGTCAGGGTTTCATTAGGGTAATGTACGACATGCATGGCTTCTCTAACATGAGGCTATGAGGTTGGCTAAAACTGCTTTTACTACAGTTAGCAACAATGAATAGATATTATTTGATCTGTTATGGTAAAGATAATGCTTCTTTGACCACTTCATCAACTGGGGTTCTGGGGGGCTTTGAGACGTTTTTACTTAGTCAAGGAATCCTCTCCTTGTATTTCACCATTGTTGTTTATGGTGTATTTGTAGTGCATTGATTGAAGTGTTAAAAACAGAGGTGTCCAGTTATTGAAAATGAATGCACACCCTTGGAATGCATTGGCCAACCAGAATCAAGTATTTAACACTGCTGTAGTAAAGTTTTCTATAAAGCATTTGATCTTTCTCTAACAACCATTTGCTTTGTTTCTATATTCTTTGATGGTATTGTCACTTCAGAGGACTCTAAAGGTCTGAAGCAGCTCAGCTAGCTGAAGGGAGGGCTGGGACTCAGCGTCTCCAGGGGACTGGGGGCGGCTCCTCGACAGACCACGGTCAGCCCTCTGAACTAACGCTCAGTGTTGTTTCTGCAGATCTGAACTCGGAGCTGGTGGGTCTCCTCCAGACCAGAGACCAACTGAGGACCGAGCAAGATGCCATGCTGGTCGAGGTCCAGGACCTCACCTCTCTATGACCTCACCTCTCTATGACCACACCCCTATGACCTCACCTCTCTATGACCTCACCTCTATGACCTCACCTCTCTATGACCACACCCCTATGACCTCACCTCTCTATGACCTCACCCCTATGACCTCACCTCTCTATGACCACACCCCTATGACCTCACCCCTATGACCTCACCTCTCTATGACCACACCCCTATGACCTCACCTCTCTATGACCTCACCTCTCTATGACCACACCCCTATGACCTCACCTCTCTATGACCACACCCCTATGACCTCACCTCTCTATGACCACACCCCTATGACCTCACCTCTCTATGACCTCACCCCTATGACCTCACCTCTCTATGACCACACCCCTATGACCTCACCTCTCTATGACCACACCCCTATGACCTCACCTCTCTATGACCTCACCCCTCTATGACCTCCCTTCTGTGTCTCACTTCTCTATGACATCACTTCTCTATGACCTCACTTCTGTATGACCTTTCTTCTCTATGACCTTACTCCTCTATGACGTTCTTTGACATCACTTCTTTATGACCTCGCTTCTCTCAGGCCTCACCTCTCTATGATCTCACTTCTCCATGACCCTCTTTGATGACCTCATATGCTATTAGTAGCACGAATCGTCGCTCCTTGGATAGACCAATGAAGACTCCGATAGGATCTTCAGCTCCTTGGATGGACCAATAAAGACTCCGATAGGATCTTCAGCTCCTTGGATTGACCAATGAAGACTCCGATATGATCTTCAGCTCCTTGGATTGACCAATAAAGACTCACATATGATCTTCCGCTTCTTGGATTGACCTATGAAGACCCAGATATTATCTTCAGCTCCTTGGATTGACCAATGAGCACTGCCAAAGCTGTCATCAGTGTCTTGCTATTTTTGCATGTTTTCTTTTTAAGAATGTGTGGAACTGTTTAACCCTTGTGTTAAGCTCCTTGACCATATATTTGTTACTTTTTTTTATTCCTAAAAAGCATTAAGATCTCCATTTCAAGCTGCCTATTAAGGATGTGTATTTTTAACATTTAAAATGTTTTTTAAGACTGACCAGTTCAAATAATTAGTTTTTTCTAAAAAAACACACTTACCAAAAAAGTATACAGTTTTCAAACGAATGGATCACCTGCCGCTAATGTAACGTATATCTTTGTAAAATCTGACTTAATTTTTCCTGTGAAAATATTACATTTAGATTTTCCTCCCAGCTGTAAGATGATTTGATGCTAGTGGTTCATCATTGGGTGCTATTACAGGGCGAGGGAGTTACCCCACATGTTGGTGGATGAACTAACCTTACCAAAGGAAACAACGTAAGCCAACAATTCTATTCATGGGTCGCTGTAGTATGCAATAGGTGAAGAATGGGAGAATGTTACTGATACTTCTGTCGATCCATCATGCTCGACACAACGGTAAAGAAATAATAAAGTCTAATGGAATCCAACTTGCTCTATCTTTAGATTATTATTAATTAAATACCACTAGTTGTTGTTTATTTCCTAGCTAATACTAAAACCTCCTCTAGTTTTACATTATTACCAGGTGACGATGAGGTAAGGTAAGGGGTCCTCAGAACAGCCGGAAGTCACGGCGTTCTTCCAACAGTTGTTGCCATAACGACGTCGCCTAGAGACGTTGTTAGGTAACCCGGACGACGCGCTGTCGTAAGGACCGTTCACTAAAACCAGAGGTTAAAGTTAAATACGCTGTCAAAGTAGCGTCATTAATTACTAACATAATTTGTATAGGCAACGTCATTCTAGGCGTTATATTGTAGCCCGTTGAACAGATGCCTCCTAAGAGAGGTCGCAGCGGCCAGACGATGGCGGCGGCGGCGACGAACCCAGGCTGGGAGGACGGGTTGAGGACTGCGCCGTTTGAGGAGGTATGTGTTCAGAACCCCTTCTGCATCACCAACCCCCGTTTAGGTTATCTGTTCAGAACCCCTTCTGCATAACTAACCCCCGTTTAGGTTATCTGTTCAGGATCCCTTCTGCCTCACTAACCCCCGTTGAGGTCATGTGTTCAGAACCCCCTCTGCATCACTATCCCCGTTGAGGTTATGTGTTCAGAACCCCTTCTGCTCTTCTTACCCCCATACGCTAATCAAGCTTGTCAGTTCTAGACAGAACCGGATCATTCTGCCCTCTGGTGGCTGAATGCAGAGTTAGACAGTACAGAGACAGGTCATTAAGGAGCAGGTAGGGGTTAGACAGTACAGAGACAGGTCATTAAGGAGCAGGTAGGGGTTAGGCAGTACAGAGACAGGTCATTAAGGAGCAGGTAGGGGTTAGACAGTACAGAGACAGGTCATTAAGGGGCAGGTAGGGGTTAGACAGTACAGAGACAGGTCATTAAGGAGCAGGTAGGGGTTAGACAGTACAGAGACAGGTCACTAAGGAGCAGGTAGGGGTTAGACAGTACAGAGACAGGTCATTAAGGAGCAGGTAGGGGATAGACAGTACAGAGACAGGTCATTAAGGGGCAGGTAGGGGTTAGACAGTACAGAGACAGGTCATTAAGGAGCAGGTAGGGGTTAGACAGTACAGAGACAGGTCACTAAGGAGCAGGTAGGGGTTAGACAGTACAGAGACAGGTAATTAAGGAGCAGGTAGGGGATAGACAGTACAGAGACAGGTCATTAAGGGGCAGGTAGGGGATACACAGTACAGAGACAGGTAGGGGATAGACAGTACAGAGACAGGTCATTAAGGAGCAGGTAGGGGTTAGACAGTACAGAGACAGGTCGTTAAGGAGCAGGTAGGGGTTAGACAGTACAGAGACAGGTCATTAAGGGGCAGGTAGGGGTTAGACCGTACAGAGACAGGTCATTAAGGAGCAGACCATGAGGGGTCATCTTCCTCTCGGTTGAGTACAGGTTCAGCTGCAGACCGGGGGGGGGGGCAGACGTCCCCTCCTCCAGCCCTGATTCAGCGTGATGATGCTCAGTCTGTGTCTCCAGGGTTCATGGAGGGCCTGTGTGTCCCTGGTGGTTGGGGGAGCCCCAGCAGAAGAGGAGCTGATGGGGGCTCTACAGCTGGCCGTGCAGCAGCCCCAACGCAGGCTCTTCACCCTGTTGAGTCGGGCGGCTGTCGAGTCCACGGTAGGACCCGTCGGTGACGGCCTGGAAGGGGTCGTCATGCTCTGCTCTGTAACAGGGTACTGCTCCATATGGTCTGCCAGAGAGACCCCCGAGAAGGAGGTCTGGCCGGGTCGCCGAGGATTGAGTTCCTCAAATCGGACCAATGGAGTCATTCAGTTCGGTTGAAGCAGGACTCACTATATTATTATAGTCCAGTATTCAATAAGCCACTATATGAAACAAGCGTATGGAAATCTGAAGTCTTTTACTTTGTCATTGTCTACTCTCCGTGTTCAGTTAAAATGATTAAGATGATTTATGTTTCTTTTGGTGGAATATATTTGAATTGAAGAAAGAAACACAAAGCATTCCTTGTTCTGCACTCTTGCTTCAGATCCATGACCTGGGAAACCCCAAAGCCAAGAGGCCCAAAGACCTCCCCATGTTCTACGAGGTAGGATGGTCCCTAGGCACCAGTTAGGGGTCATATGGAGGTAGGATGGTCCCTAGGCACCAGTTATGGGTCATATGGAGGTACGATGGTCCCTAGGGACCAGTTAGGGGTCATATGGAGGTAGTAGGTACGATGGTCCTTAGGTACCAGTTAGGGGTCATATGGTATGTTCTCCGAGGTAGGATGGTCCCTAGGCACCAGTTAGGGGTCACATGGAGGTACGATGGTCCTTAGGTACCAGTTAGGGGTTAGGGGTATGTTCTCCGAGGTAGGATGGTCCCTAGGCACCAGTTAGGGGTCACATGGAGGTACGATGGTCCTTAGGTACCAGTTGGGGGTCATATGGTATGTTCTCCGAGGTACGATGGTCCCTAGGTACCAGTTAGGGGTCACATGGAGGTACGATGGTCCTTAGGTACCAGTTAGGGGTCATATGGTATGTTCTCCGAGGTACGATGGTCCCTAGGTACCAGTTAGGGGTCATAGAGCTAAGGACCACCACCGTCCTAGTAGGCACGGTGGTGAATGAGTGGTCCTGAGCTCTGCCCTAAGCACATGAGATCCCCTCTCAGTTAGCTGCAGGTTAGCTACTATATACGGTATCACCTCCATACGGAGGTTAGAGACCAGGCCCTGGTAGACCCATCAGAGGCTGGTTTCTACACCTTCAGGTGACGGAGACAGCCAAGCTGCTGCTGGATGCAGGTGAGGACGTTCCCTGTGAGCTGATGGCCTTCGTCCTCAAGTTCCAAATGCTGCAGGTCAAAGCTAGCGACGAGCACCGGAGGGCTGGCCGGCAGGTGAGACAAACCAAGCGCACCCATCTGCCCTGCAGCCGTTCAGGCTGGTGGGGACTGAGGGGTCCATGGGTTGGATTGGAGAGTCATCACTAAACATGTTCTTTATAGTTATAAGGAGGACTATCGTACGGTATGAAGGATATTCTTGTTGCATCTCCCTGGATGAGCCGGCTCTCCAGCCGCTCTCAGAGTGGAGTTGAGCTGTTCTTTGTCCCTGAGGGCTCTGAGGATACGGCCCAGAGCAAGGCCGCCCCCGCCTCAGCCCCCAAGCGCAAGCCCCCGGAGAACAAGGCCCAGAAGGGCGTGGCGCCGGAGGCCCCGGGCCCCGAGAAGCAGACCCAGCTGAAGAGGAGGGGGGAGGTCGTCCAGACCGTCCAGTACATCGGTCAGTACCGCCATCTCGCCCCGCCGCACCGCAACCTGCCATAGCCTACCCGCCCCGCCGCCGACCTCATGGTCACTTAGTTCTGGAACCCAACTGTAGGTCTTCCTGTCGCAATTAACTCCGACTTCTTATTAAAAGTGAACCTAGTATTCTCTACACCTTGCGGCGTAGAGAAAACATCTGAATCAATGTCCTCCTCACTAGCGGCTACTAGGGGCTCTGATCCACGTTTCAACCGAGTCCGGAGCACAACCTCAGCCACACTCTGGGATGGTCAAAGACCAAATGTTGTATCAGTGTTCATGAGCTTCTACTGTCAGAGCAGTCATTTACTGTGTACTCTGGAGTACTCTGAGAGGCTGAGAGTAACTACTGTGTGTACTCTGGAGTACTCTGAGGAGATGAGAGTAACTACTGTAAACCAGTGTGTACTCTGGAGTACTCTGAGGAGCTGAGAGACTGAGAGTAACTACTGTAAACCAGTGTGTACTCTGGAGTACTCTGAGGAGCTGAGAGTAACTACTGTAAACCAGTGTGTACTCTGGAGTACTCTGAGGAGCTGAGAGGCTGAGAGTAACTACTGTAAACCAGTGTGTACTCTGGAGTACTCTGAGGAGCTGAGAGTAACTACTGTAAACCAGTGTGTACTCTGGAGTACTCTGAGGAGCTGAGAGGCTGAGAGTAACTACTGTAAACCAGTGTGTACTCTGGAGTACTCTGAGAGGCTGAGAGTAACTACTGTGTGTACTCTGGAGTACTCTGAGGAGCTGAGAGTAACTACTGTAAACCAGTGTGTACTCTGGAGTACTCTGAGGAGCTGAGAGGCTGAGAGTAACTACTGTAAACCAGTGTGTACTCTGGAGTACTCTGAGGAGCTGAGAGTAACTACTGTAAACCAGTGTGTACTCTGGAGTACTCTGAGAGGCTGAGAGTAACTACTGCAAACAAGTGTGTACTCTGGAGTACTCTGAGAGGCTGAGAGTCCCTCCTTTAACCCGGGGTGTACTCTGAGAGGCTGAGAGTCCCTCCTGTAACCCGGGGTGTACTCTGAGAGGCTGAGAGTCCCTCCTGTAACCCGGGGTGTACTCTGAGGAGCTGAGAGTCCCTCCTTTAACCCGGGGTGTACTCTGAGAGGCTGAGAGTCCCTCCTGTAACCCGGGGTGTACTCTGAGGAGCTGAGAGTCCCTCCTTTAACCCGGGGTGTACTCTGAGAGGCTGAGAGTCCCTCCTTTAACCCGGGGTGTACTCTGAGAGGCTGAGAGTAACTACTGTAAACCAGTGTGTACTCTGGAGTACTCTGAGAGGCTGAGAGTCCCTCCTGTAACCCGGGGTGTACTCTGAGAGGCTGAGAGTCCCTCCTGTAACCCGGGGTGTACTCTGAGAGGCTGAGAGTCCCTCCTGTAACCCGGGGTGTACTCTGAGAGGCTGAGAGTCCCTCCTGTAACCCGGGGTGTACTCTGAGAGCCTGAGAGTCCCTCCTGTAACCCGGGGTGTACTCTGAGAGGCTGAGAGTCCCTCCTGTAACCCGGGGTGTACTCTGAGAGGCTGAGAGTCCCTCCTGTAACCCGGGGTGTACTCTGAGAGGCTGAGAGTCCCTCCTGTAACCCGGGGTGTACTCTGAGAGGCTGAGAGTCCCTCCTGTAACCCGGAGTGTACTCTGAGAGGCTGAGAGTCCCTCCTGTAACCCGGGGTGTACTCTGAGAGGCTGAGAGTCCCTCCTGTAACCCGGGGTGTACTCTGAGAGGCTGAGAGTCCCTCCTGTAACCCGGGGTGTACTCTGAGAGGCTGAGAGTCCCTCCTGTAACCCGGGGTGTACTCTGAGAGGCTGAGAGTCCCTCCTGTAACCCGGGGTGTACTCTGAGAGGCTGAGAGTCCCTCCTGTAACCCGGGGTGTACTCTGAGAGGCTGAGAGTCCCTCCTGTAACCCGGGGTGTACTCTGAGAGGCTGAGAGTCCCTCCTGTAACCCGGGGTGTACTCTGAGAGGCTGAGAGTCCCTCCTGTAACCCGGGGTGTACTCTGAGAGGCTGAGAGTCCCTCCTGTAACCCGGGGTGTGTAGATGATGAGCCAGAGGACGGGCCCCAGCACTACATCCTGTTAACGGGCTTCCACCAGGCCCAGCTGCTGCCCGCCCTGGAGGCGCTGGGCGTGGC
>NC_082398.1:459601-469601 GCF_031168955.1 Gadus macrocephalus
ACACACCTGAGGAACACGCTACACACACACTACACACACCTGAGGAACACGCTACACACACACTACACACACACACTACACACACACTACACACACCTGAGGAACACGCTACACACACACTCCACACACCTGAGGAACCCACTACACACACACTACACACACACTACACACACCTGAGGAACACGCTACACACACACTACACACACCTGAGGAACACGCTACACACACACACACTACACACACACACACTACACACACACCTGAGGAACACACTACACACACACTACACACACCTGAGGAACCCACTACACACACACTACACACACACTACACACACCTGAGGAACACGCTACACACACTACACACACCTGAGGAACACATTACACACACGCTACACACACACTACACACACCTGAGGAACACACTACACACACACTACACACACCTGAGGAACACGCTACACACACACTACACACACCTGAGGAACACGCTACACACACACTACACACACCTGAGGAACACATTACACACACACTACACACACACTACACACACACTACACACACCTGAGGAACACGCTACACACACACTACACACACCTGAGGAACACATTACACACACACTACACACACACTACACACACACACACACACACTACACACACACTACACACACCTGAGGAACACGCTACACACACACACTACACACACACTACACACACCTGAGGAACACACTACACACACTACACACACCTGAGGAACACGCTACACACACACTACACACACCTGAGGAACACGCTACACACACACTACACACACCTGAGGAACACGCTACACACACACTACACACACCTGAGGAACACGCTACACACACACTACACACACCTGAGGAACACGCTACACACACACTACACACACCTGAGGAACACGCTACACACACACACTACACACACACTACACACACCTGAGGAACACGCTACACACACACTACACACACCTGAGGAACACGCTACACACACACTACACACACCTGAGGAACACGCTACACACACACGACACACACACACACTACACACACACCTGAGGAACACACTACACACACACACTACACACACCTGAGGAACACATTACACACACACTACACACACACTACACACACACACACACACACACACACACACACACACACACACACTACACACACCTGAGGAACACGCTACACACACACACTACACACACACACACTACACACACCTGAGGAACACACTACACACACACACTACACACACCTGAGGAACACATTACACACACACACACACTACACACACACACTACACACACACTACACACACACACACACTACACACACCTGAGGAACACACTACACTCACACTCCACACACACTACACACACCTGAGGAACACACTACAAACCTTTACTACACACACCCTCTCCTGGTTTCACTCGTACATCACTGACAGACAGCAATGCATCAGCATCATCATCTAACCCCAACACCATGTTGTTCCCTCCAGAGGAATCATCTAACCCCAACACCATGTTGTTCCCTCCAGAGGAATAATCTAACCCCAACACCATGTTGTTCCCTCCTGAGGAATCATCTAACCCCAGCACCATGTTGTTCCCTCCAGAGGAATCATCTAACCCCAACACCATGTTATTCCCTCCAGAGGAATCATCTAACCCCAACACCATGTTGTTCCCTCCAGAGGAATCATCTAACCCCAGCACCATGTTGTTCCCTCCAGAGGAATCATCTAACCCCAACACCATGTTATTCCCTCCAGAGGAATCTAACCCCAACACCATGTTGTTCCCTCCAGAGGAATCATCTAACCCCAGCACCATGTTGTTCCCTCCAGAGGAATCATCTAACCCCAGCACCATGTTGTTCCCTCCAGAGGAATCATCTAACCCCAACACATGTTGTTCCCTCCAGAGGAATCATCTAACCCCAGCACCATGTTGTTCCCTCCAGAGGAATCATCTAACCCCAACACCATGTTGTTCCCTCCAGAGGAATCATCTAACCCCAACACCATGTTGTTCCCTCCAGAGGAATCATCTAACCCCAGCACCATGTTGTTCCCTCCAGAGGAATCATCTAACCCTAACACCATGTTGTTCCCTCCAGAGGAATCATCTAACCCCAGCACCATGTTGTTCCCTCCAGAGGAATCATCTAACCCCAACACATGTTGTTCCCTCCAGAGGAATCATCTAACCCCAGCACCATGTTGTTCCCTCCAGAGGAATCATCTAACCCCAACACCATGTTGTTCCCTCCAGAGGAATCATCTAACCCCAGCACCATGTTGTTCCCTCCAGAGGAATCATCTAACCCCAACACCATGTTGTTCCCTCCAGAGGAATCATCTAACCCCAACACCATGTTGTTCCCTCCAGAGGAATCATCTAACCCTAACACCATGTTGTTCCCTCCAGAGGAATCATCTAACCCCAGCACCATGTTGTTCCCTCCAGAGGAATCATCTAACCCCAGCACCATGTTGTTCCCTCCAGAGGAATCTAACCCCAACACCATGTTGTTCCCTCCAGAGGAATCATCTAACCCCAACACCATGTTGTTCCCTCCAGAGGAATCATCTAACCCCAACACCATGTTGTTCCCTCCAGAGGAATCATCTAACCCCAGCACCATGTTGTTCCCTCCAGAGGAATCATCTAACCCCAGCACCATGTTGTTCCCTCCAGAGGAATCATCTAACCCCAGCACCATGTTGTTCCCTCCAGAGGAATCATCTAACCCCAACACCATGTTGTTCCCCTCCAGAGGAATCATCTAACCCCAACACCATGTTGTTCCCTCCAGAGGAATCATCTAACCCCAACACCATGTTGTTCCCTCCAGAGGAATCATCTAACCCCAGCACCATGTTGTTCCCTCCAGAGGAATCATCTAACCCTAACACCATGTTGTTCCCTCCAGAGGAATCATCTAACCCCAGCACCATGTTGTTCCCTCCAGAGGAATCATCTAACCCCAACACCATGTTGTTCCCCTCCAGAGGAATCATCTAACCCCAGCACCATTTTGTTCCCTCCAGAGGAATCATCTAACCCCAGCACCATGTTGTTCCCTCCAGAGGAATCATCTAACCCCAGCACCATGTTGTTCCCTCCAGAGGAGGCCTCGTCGTCCACAGTGGAGCACCTGTTGCACGGCAGGCTGCTGGAGAGCATGCCTCTAGCAGCAGTTGACCAGCAGGGGGCGCTGATAAGGAACGACCCACCTGCCAACGGCAGACAGCAGCCACAGCCGCCACACGGTAGGTTGGGAGGTCCACCCTCTAGACCTCAGAGCATTAGCAGAACATCTCCGGGTTCAAAGGGGGTGCTTTGGTAGAATGGTGATGGTATGATACCAATCAATCCATGGCTGCAGGTGCACGGCCTGAAGCACCCTGTCCTCCTGCCACAGATCAGACCTTTGTTACCCAGGAGCCCGACTCCCCAGAGGTATGATCCCTTCATACTGTGTTTAATCACCTCACGCATTCCTACCATTGGTACCACTGCCTCTTCATCTGATGCTGCACAGTGTGGGTAGTCTGTGCTGTGGTCATCACTGGAATGGCCTTTACCTGCCTCCAAAAACACAGCACATTTCTTCAATTTCTTTGGAGGTACAGAACACATCGAGTCTCTTGGAGAAGTTGGACATCTTCCAGAAGGGCCGGCTGAGATCTTTCTCTGAACACCGCTACGCTAAACACCACGACCCCAACATCTTCCCCCAGGTACCTGCTGTCCCTCTTCATCTAGACCCCCTGCTGTCCCTCTTCATCTAGACCCCCTGCTGTCCCTCTACATCTAGACCCCCTGCTGTCCCTCTACATCTAGACCCCCTGCTGTCCCTCTACATCTAGACCCCCTGCTGTCCCTCTACATCTAGACCCCCTGCTGTCCCTCTACATCTAGACCCCCTGCTGTCCCTCTTCATCTAGACCCCCTGCTGTCCCTCTTCATCTAGACCCCCTGCTGTCCCTCCTCCTCCAGACCGCCCTGTGTCCCTCCTCCTCCAGACCGCCCTGTGTCCCTCCTCCACCAGACCGCCCTGTGTCCCTCCTCCACCAGACCGCCCTGTGTCCCTCCTCCACCAGACCGCCCTGTGTCCCTCCTCCACCAGACCGCCCTGTGTCCCTCCTCCATCAGACCGCCCTGTGTCCCTCCTCCTCCAGACCGCCCTGTGTCCCTCCTCCACCAGACCGCCCTGTGTCCCTCCTCCACCAGACCGCCCTGTGTCCCTCCTCCACCAGACCGCCCTGTGTCCCTCCTCCACCAGACCGCCCTGTGTCCCTCCTCCACCAGACCGCCCTGTGTCCCTCCTCCACCAGACCGCCCTGTGTCCCTCCTCCACCAGACCGCCCTGTGTCCCTCCTCCACCAGACCGCCCTGTGTCCCTCCTCCACCAGACCGCCCTGTGTCCCTCCTCCTCCAGACCGCCCTGTGTCCCTCCTCCTCCAGACCGCCCTGTGTCCCTCCTCCTCCAGACCGCCCTGTGTCCCTCCTCCACCAGACCGCCCTGTGTCCCTCCTCCTCCAGACCGCCCTGTGTCCCTCCTCCACCAGACCGCCCTGTGTCCCTCCTCCACCAGACCGCCCTGTGTCCCTCCTCCACCAGACCGCCCTGTGTCCCTCCTCCACCAGACCGCCCTGTGTCCCTCCTCCACCAGACCGCCCTGTGTCCCTCCTCCACCAGACCGCCCTGTGTCCCTCCACCAGACCGCCCTGTGTCCCTCCACCAGACCGCCCTGTGTCCCTCCTCCACCAGACCGCCCTGTGTCCCTCCTCCACCAGACCGCCCTGTGTCCCTCCTCCACCAGACCGCCCTGTGTCCCTCCTCCACCAGACCGCCCTGTGTCCCTCCTCCACCAGACCGCCCTGTGTCCCTCCTCCACCAGACCGCCCTGCTGTCCCTCTCACCTCTGCCTCCCCATGCCCAGGTCCTCCAGGCTGCGGTGGACGCAGCCCTCTGCCTGGACTCCTTCCAGAGCCCCCTAGACCAGACTCTCTATGTCGTCTGTCACAGTCCCCGGAGCTCCCAGAAACGCTGCCACGAATCCTGGGACACCGTTCTCCACACTGACGTGGCCTTCAGGTTCAGGAACACCACCACCATGTTCACGTTCAGGGTTGATGAGGAGTTCTACTCCCTCTGGACTCTCATCATTTCTTGCTTCTTTCTTGGCTTCTCCTTAGAAAGTACCAGGAACACGTAGCCAACGTCATCTCTGATTGGACGAGACTGGAGGGGACCAAGAGAGAGGCGGAGCAAACCAGGAACATGAGGCTCCTGGAGCCACCACATGGTAGCTAGTTAGAGTCACCACATGGTAGCTAGTTAGAGCCCCCACATGGTAGCTAGTTAGAGTCACCACATGGTAGCTAGTTAGAGTCACCACATGGTAGCTAGTTAGAGTCACCACATGGTAGCTAGTTAGAGCCCCCACATGGTAGCTAGTTAGAGTCACCACATGTTAGAGCCACCACATGGTAGCTAGTTAGAGCCACCACATGGTAGCTAGTTAGAGTCACCCCATGGTAGTGGTCTAGTCCGCTAGCGTTCCGTCCTCTCTGGGTTTGATTGGTGTTGACCTGTGATGTGTGATGTCACGTGACACAGACGCACCCCCCGCCCCTGAGGAGAGCACCCCGGAGTCCAGCCTCAGAGAAGACTCCCTGAAGGTCGGTGAACACACACCCCCACGCTGACCTCAGAGGTTGGCAATGTCTGGTTCCATGACATCGTATGTCTGTGTGTGTGTGTGTGTGGGTGTGTGTGTGTGTGTGTGTGTGTGTGTCAGGCGTGGAAGTTGGATCAAGAGCAACGCCAGCAGGAGGCGGAGCTTGCCGAGAAGGGAGGGAGGGAGGGCGGTCTGAAGAGAGGCCCCTCCTCCACCGCTGCTGGAGGCAAAACCTCGGCCCGGAGCAGGAAGCAGGAGACCACAGGGGGGGCCCCCGTGGGTCCCCAGGACCAGACCGCAGAGCCCCCAACCACAGGGCCCCCAACCGCAGGGCCCCCAACCGCAGGGCCCCCAACCGCAGGGCCCCCAACCGCAGGGCCCCAGGACCAGCCCCCAGGCGGCCCCACCGCAGAGGCCCCCACTGGGCCCCACGACCAGCCCCCGGGGCCCCAGGACCCGGCCGCAGGCTGCCCCCCCAGCCCTGTGTTCCGGGGTTACCGTATGGACGGTCAGCTGGTCCATGTTTCCGGACGCCTTCAACACCTGTTCCCTTCAGACGGGGGGCGCGTCACAGTGCACAGGGTCCGCTTTGTGCAAGGTAGGTCCAACCTGATCTACTAACTAACCCTAACCAACCTGATCTACTAACTAACCCCAACCAACCTGATCTACTAACTAACCCTAACCAAACGGATCTACTAACTAACCTTAACCAAACTGATCTACTAACTAACCCTAACCAAACTGATCTACTAACTAACCCCAACCAAACTGATATACTAACTAACCCCAGCCAAACTGATCTACTAACTAACCCTAACCAAACTGATCTACTAACTAACCCCAACCAACCTGATCTACTAACTAACCCTAACCAAACTGATCTACTAACTAACCCCAACCAAACTGATCAACTAACTAACCCTAACCAAACTGATCTACTAACTAACCCTGACCAAACTGATCGACTAACTAACCCTAGCCAAACTGATCTACTAACTAACCCTGACCAAACTGATCTACTAACTAACCCCAACCAACCTGATCGACTCACTAACCCTAACCAAACTGATCTACTAACTAACCCCAACCAAACTGATCTACTAACTAACCCCAACCAAACTGATCTACTAACTAACCCTAACCAAACTGATCTACTAACTAACCCTAACCAAACTGATCTACTAACTAACCCTAACCAAAATGATCTACTAACTAACCCTAACCAAACTGATCTACTAACTAACCCTAACCAAACTGATCTACTAACTAACCCCAACCAAACTGATCTACTAACTAACCCTAGCCAAACTGATCTACTAACTAACCCTGACCAAACTGATCTACTAACTAACCCCAACCAACCTGATCGACTCACTAACCCTAACCAAACTGATCTACTAACCAACCCTAACCAACCTGATCGACTCACTAACCCTAACCAAACTGATCTACTAACCAACCCTAACCAACCTGATCTACTAACTGTCTGCTCCTCCTCTTACTTGTCTTTTAGGTTCCAGTCTCATTCAAGTTGCTGTGAAGAAGGACGGCCATCACTTCATCACCCACCGTGTGGAGACGGAGTCAGAGCCAACACCTCTGGAGGAAGACCTCGGACCTCCAGGCAGCGACGGTAAGACCCCCTCTGGAGGAACACCTCGGACCTCCAGGCAGCGACGGTAAGACCCCCTCTGGAGGAAGACCTCGGACCTCCAGGCAGCGACGGTAAGACCCCCTCTGGAGGAAGACCTCGGACCTCCAGGCAGAGACGGTAAGACCCCCTCTGGGGGGCGGACCTCAGACCTCCAGGTAGCTGGTGTCCCCCCCTGTGTGTTGGGTCACTCTGGTGGGGGTTGTGTTCCCCCTGTGTGTTGGGTCACTCTGGTGGGGGTTGTGTCCCCCCCTGTGTGTTGGGTCACTCTGGTGGGGGTTGGGTCCCCCCCCCTGTGTGTTGGGTCACTCTGGTGCGGTTGTGTCCCGCCCCTGAGTGTTGGGTCACTCTGGTGGGGTTGTGTTCCCCCCCTGTGTGTTGGGTCACTCTGGTGGGGGTTGTGTCCCCCCCCTGTGTGTTGGGTCACTCTGGTGGGGGTTGTGTTCCCCCTGTGTGTTGGATCACTCTGGTGGGGGTTGGGTCCCCCCCCCTGTGTGTTGGGTCACTCTGGTGGGGTTGTGTCCCCCCCCTGTGTGTGTTGGGTCACTCTGGTGGGGGTTGTGTTCCCCCTGTGTGTGTTGGGTCACTCTGGTGGGGGTTGTGTTCCCCCTGTGTGTTGGGTCACTCTGGTGGGGGTTGTGTCCCCCCCTGTGTGTTGGGTCACTCTGGTGGGGGTTGTGTCCCCCCTGTGTGTTGGGTCACTCTGGTGGGGGTTGTGTCCCCCCCTGTGTGTTGGGTCACTCTGGTGGGGGTTGTGTCCCCCCCTGTGTGTTGGGTCACTCTGGTGGGGGTTGGGTCCCCCCCCCTGTGTGTTGGGTCACTCTGGTGGGGGTTGGGTCCCCCCCCTGTGTGTTGGGTCACTCTGGTGGGGGTTGTGTCCCCCCCCTGTGTGTGTTGGGTCACTCTGGTGGGGGTTGTGTCCCCCCCCTGTGTGTTGGGTCACTCTGGTGGGGGTTGTGTTCCCCCTGTGTGTTGGGTCACTCTGGTGGGGTTGGGTCCCCCCCCTGTGTGTTGGATCACTCTGGTGGGGGTTGTGTCCCCCCCCTGTGTGTTGGGTCACTCTGGTGGGGGTTGTGTTCCCCCTGTGTGTGTTGGGTCACTCTGGTGGGGGTTGGGTCCCCCCCCTGTGTGTGTTGGGTCACTCTGGTGGGGGTTGTGTTCCCCCTGTGTGTTGGGTCACTCTGGTGGGGTTGTGTCCCCCCCCCTGTGTGTGTTGGGTCACTCTGGTGGGGGTTGTGTTCCCCCCCCTGTGTGTTGGGTCACTCTGGTGGGGGTTGGGTCCCCCCCCTGTGTGTGTTGGGTCACTCTGGTGGGGGTTGTGTTCCCCCTGTGTGTTGGGTCACTCTGGTGGGGGTTGGGTCCCCCCCCTGTGTGTTGGGTCACTCTGGTGGGGGTTGTGTTCCCCCCCCTGTGTGTTGGGTCACTCTGGTGGGGGTTGTGTCCCCCCCCTGTGTGTTGGGTCACTCTGGTGGGGTTGTGTCCCCCCCCTGTGTGTTGGGTCACTCTGGTGGGGGTTGTGTCCCCCCCCTGTGTGTGTTGGGTCACTCTGGTGGGGGTTGTGTCCCCCCCCTGTGTGTTGGGTCACTCTGGTGGGGGTTGGGTCCCCCCCCCTGTGTGTTGGGTCACTCTGGTGGGGGTTGGGTCCCCCCCCTGTGTGTTGGGTCACTCTGGTGGGGTTGTGTCCCCCCCCTGTGTGTGTTGGGTCACTCTGGTGCGGTTGTGTCCCCCCCCTGTGTGTTGGGTCACTCTGGTGGGGGTTGGGTCCCCCCCCTGTGTGTTGGGTCACTCTGGTGGGGGTTGGGTCCCCCCCCTGTGTGTTGGGTCACTCTGGTGGGGGTTGTGTTCCCCCCCCTGTGTGTTGGGTCACTCTGGTGGGGGTTGTGTCCCCCCCCTGTGTGTTGGGTCACTCTGGTGGGGTTGTGTCCCCCCCCTGTGTGTTGGGTCACTCTGGTGGGGGTTGTGTCCCCCCCCTGTGTGTGTTGGGTCACTCTGGTGGGGGTTGTGTCCCCCCCCTGTGTGTTGGGTCACTCTGGTGGGGGTTGGGTCCCCCCCCCTGTGTGTTGGGTCACTCTGGTGGGGGTTGGGTCCCCCCCCTGTGTGTTGGGTCACTCTGGTGGGGTTGTGTCCCCCCCCTGTGTGTGTTGGGTCACTCTGGTGCGGTTGTGTCCCCCCCCTGTGTGTTGGGTCACTCTGGTGGGGGTTGGGTCCCCCCCCTGTGTGTTGGGTCACTCTGGTGGGGGTTGGGTCCCCCCCCTGTGTGTGTTGGGTCACTCTGGTGGGGGTTGTGTCCCCCCCTGTGTGTTGGGTCACTCTGGTGGGGTTGTGTCCCCCCCCTGTGTGTTGGGTCACTCTGGTGGGGGTTGTGTCCCCCCCCTGTGTGTTGGGTCACTCTGGTGCGGTTGGGTCCCCCCCTGTGTGTTGGGTCACTCTGGTGGGGGTTGTGTTCCCCCTGTGTGTGTTGGGTCACTCTGGTGCGGTTGGGTCCCCCCCCTGTGTGTGTTGGGTCACTCTGGTGGGGGTTGTGTTCCCCCTGTGTGTGTTGGGTCACTCTGGTGGGGGTTGTGTTCCCCCTGTGTGTGTTGGGTCACTCTGGTGGGGGTTGTGTCCCCCCCCTGTGTG
>NC_082398.1:474601-535132 GCF_031168955.1 Gadus macrocephalus
TCTGTGCACGCCACGGACCCCCTCAGCCAGGCTGTGAGTGGTCCTCACACACACTGCTCTCTGTGCACACCACGGACCCCCTCAGCCAGGCTGTGAGTGGTCCTCACACACACTGCTCTCTGTGCACGCCACGGACCCCCTCAGCCAGGCTGTGAGTGGTCCTCACACACACTGCTCTCTGTGCACGGACCCCCTCAGCCAGGCTGTGAGTGGTCCTCACACACACTGCTCTCTGTGCACGCCACGGACCCCCTCAGCCAGGCTGTGAGTGGTCCTCACACACACTGCTCTCTGTGCACGGACCCCTCAGCCAGGCTGTGAGTGGTCCTCACACACACTGCTCTCTGTGCACGCCACGGACCCCCTCAGCCAGGCTGTGAGTGGTCCTCACACACACTGCTCTCTGTGCACGGACCCCCTCAGCCAGGCTGTGAGTGGTCCTCACACACACTGCTCTCTGTCCACGGACCCCTCAGCCAGGCTGTGGGTGGTCCTCACACACACTCTGCTTCCGTCAGAAACAGTGGTTGAGGCTGCTCTGCAGGGGGTCTCTAGTCCTAGTGGTCCCAGTGAGGAGGTCCCAGTGGTCCCAGTGAGGAGGTCCCAGTGGTCCCAGTGAGGAGGTCCCAGTCATCCTATTGAGGAGGAGTTGTGTTTGTTCAGGTGATGCTGACGCGACAGGACCGCGTGGTACGTGTTCAGGAACCGGACGGAACCCTGACTGTGGAACACGCAGATGGAACCAGAATCACCAGCTTCTACCAGGGGAAGAACTCCTACCAGGGTAAGAACTCCTACCAGGGTAAGAACTCCTACCAGGAGAGCTCCTACCAGGGAAATAACTCCTACCAGGAGAGCTCCTACCCGGGTAAGAACTCCTAGCAGTGGAAGAACTCCTACCAGGGGAAGAACTCCTACCAGGAGAGCTCCTACCAGGAGAAGAACTCCTACCAGGGGAAGAACTCCTACCAGGGGAAGAACTCCTACCAGGGGAAGAACTCCTACCAGGGGAAGGCCTCCTACCAGGGGAAGAACTCCTACCAGGGGAAGAACTCCTACCAGGGGAAGGCCTCCTACCAGAAGGCCTCCTACAAGAAGGCCTCCTACCAGAAGGCCTCCTACCAGAGGGCCTCCTACCAGAAGGCCTCCTACCAGAAGGCCTCCTACCAGAAGGCCTCCTACCAGGGGAAGGCCTCGCCCTTCGGGGTTAGTCTGAGCGCTGGCGGTCTGAAGGTCACATGATGAAGCTAAGGCGTAGCGTTCCTGTGACCCCTCCTCCTGCAGGGGGCAGAGGTCCGGGGGGGGATTCAGAGGAGGAGGTGGAAGAGGCGGGGTCTGTGGAGCGGGTGGTGCTGGTGGAGAAGGACGGCTCCGCCCAGGTGATGGTGTTCCCAGAGCGCCGCGCGGCTCACGTCTTCCTCGCAGACGGAACCGTTGTCATGGGAGACGGCTGCGGAGTCTATCAGGTGGGTTAGTTACCGGTCATCTAGGTTAACCCTAGCTACCATTGGCTAGGCTACCCTTAGCGTAGCGTACCCTTAGTCTAGCTGACCTTTAGCGTAACGTACCCTTAGCGTAGCTGACTCTTAGCGTAGCTGACCTTTAGCGTAACGTACCCTTAGCGTAGCTGACCCTTAGCATAGCTGACCCTTAGCGTAGCTGACCCTTAGCGTAAAGTACCCTTAGCTTAGCTGACCTTTAGCGTAACGTACCCTTAGCGTAGCTGACCTTTAGCGTAACGTATCCTTAGCTTAGCCGACCTTTAGCGTAACGTACCCTTAGCGTAGCTGACTCTTAGCGTAAAGTACCCTTAGCGTAGCTGACCTTTAGCGTATCCTACCCTTAGCGTAGCTGACCCTTAGCGTAGCTGACCTTTAGCGAAACGTACCCTTAGCGTTGCTGACCCTTAGCCTAACATACCCTTAGCGTTGCTGACCCTTAGCCTAACGTACCCTTAGCGTAGCTGACCCTTAGCGTAAAGTACCCCTAGCGTACCTGATCTTTAGCATAACGTACCCTCAGCGTAGCTGAACCTTAGCGTAACGTACTCTTAGCGTAGCTGACCCTTAGCGTAACGTACTCTTAGCGTAGCTGACCTTTAGCGTAACGTATAACGTGTATTTCAGGTGTTTCCCTCCAAAGCAGGCCGGCTTCTGATTGGGCAGGACGGGACATGTATTTACTATCCAGACTCCACCCCCTCTAGCCCTGGTAGCCAATCAGGAAGCTACAGACTGAGCACGACACATGGGCCGACCTGTGACGTCACAGACCCTGAGGGAAACCGCTTCCAGGTCAGTGCTTACAGTACAGACAGTGACTGACCCACGGACCAATCAGAGCTGGAGTAGCTGTAGTCAGAGATCCGGTATGACAGACTGACCCACGGACCAATCAGAGCTGGAGTAGCTGTAGTGTCTTCTACAGCTACTCCAGCTGTAGAAGACACTATGGTGTCTTCCAGATGCCTCGGACACCAGCCTTCCGAGTTGCACTTGTGACATAATTTCCGTATATACTGTATAGCGTTCCTGTTCGTCTTTGTGATTGTGTCATGAAATTGGCTGATCTTTGATGATTGTTATCTACATTACCCTCTTTAACAAACCAGCTTGAAAACAAACAACACAACTTTACCTTGTATTGCACGCACAGCAAGACCGTGCAATGCATATATTGGTGACCGGAATAAAGTCGCAATGTAATCGTGTTAGAGCATTTCAAATCGACATTAAGATGACCAATGTGGTGCAAATACAACGAATATAAATCTCTTTACGGGTGCAGGCATTTTTGTTGAGAGCGTCATCACTGAACTCAGAACACTCTCAGGACTCAAGGGTCCCGACCCAAAGGGGGCGTGCCTCCGTGACATGCCGCAAGAAAGCTGGGAGATTTCCCCACTTCCAACTCGGAAGCAATCTGGAACACACCTTTAGTATAAAGGATTGTTTGCGTGGTGCAGTAACTGCTATCCTCACATTTCAACATGGTGTTTCAATGCAAAGAATCAAAGTTTGTTGTAGACGTTTGAGATACATTATTTCTGTTTTTAGAAAACGTATTTGGGAAGAAAAATGTCAGTCACAAATAACTTATTTTTTCTTGTGAGTGCTTGTGTGCGTGCGTGCGTTTGTGTTTTTGTATGTGTGTGCGTTTGTGCGTGCATTTGTGTGTGCGTGTGTGTGTGTGTACGCGTGCGTGTGTGAGCGTGCGTGTGTGTGTGTGTATGTGTAAGTGCGTGTCCTGTGTGTGCGTGCGTGCGTGCGCTCGCGTGCGTGTGCGTGCGTGTGTGTGTGCGTGTGCGTGTGCGTGCGTGTGTGTGTGCGTGTGTGTGCGTGTGTGTGTGTGTGCGTGTGTGTGTACGCGTGCGTGTGTGTGCGTGCGTGTGTGTGTGTGTATGTGTAAGTGCGTGTCCTGTGCGTGCGTGCGTGCGCTCGCGTGCGTGCGTGTGTGTGCGTGTGTGCGTGTGTGTGCGTGTGTGTGCGGCCGTGTGTGTGTGTGTGTGTCTGCAGGTGCAGCAGAGCGGCCAGGTGTCTGTGGTCCTCAGCGCTGCATCAAGGGCGTCTGAGGAGGAAGACCTCACACATGGAGAGCACTCTCCCAGGCAGGTCTTAGTATTAACCTAACCCTACCTCCCTAACCCGCTGACTAGTATTACCACACTAACCCCCTGACTAGTATTACCTCCCTAACCCTATCACACTAACCCCCTGAGTATTACCACAATAACCTTACCTTTATATATGAACAGCCCTTAACCTGTTACCTTTATATATGAACAGCCCTTAACCTGTTACCTTTATGTATGAACAGCCCTTAACCTGTTACCTTTATATATGAACAGCCCTTAACCTGTTACCTTTATATATGAACAGCCCTTAACCTGTTACCTTTATATATGAACAGCCCTTAACCTGTTACCTTTATATATGAACAGCCCTTAACCTGTTACCTTTATATATGAACAGCCCTTAACCTGTTACCTTTATATATGAACAGCCCTTAACCTGTTACCTTTATATATGAACAGCCCTTAACCTGTTACCTTTATATATGAACAGCCCTTATCTCTTACCTTTATATATGAACAGCCCTTATCTCTTACCTTTATATATGAACAGCCCTTATCTCTTACCTTTATATATGAACAGCCCTTAACCTGTTACCTTTATGTATGAACAGCCCTTATCTCTTACCTTTATATATGAACAGCCCTTAACCTGTTACCTTTATATATGAACAGCCCTTAACCTGTTACCTTTATATATGAACAGCCCTTAAACTGTTACCTTTATATATGAACAGCCCTTAAACTAATCTCTAACGTAGATTCATGTCTCAATAGATTCTTCTTTCGTCCAAACCTTTCCATGGTGTCACCTCCTAAACCCCTCCTCTAAGTCTGATTTTGTGTATGTGTGTGTGTGTATGTGTGTGTGTGTGTGTGTGTGTGTGTGTGTGTTTGTGTGTGCGTGTGTGTGTGCGTGTGTGCGTGTGTGTGTGTGTGTGTGTCCCTGTTAGTGTGTGTGTGTGTGTGTGTGCGTGTGCGCGTGCACGTGCGTGTGTGTGCGTGTGTGTGTGCAGGCTGTTCTTGGTGCATGAGGACGGCTCAGGGACCGAGCTGCTGCACTGTGAGGAGGCGGAGCCTCTCCTCAAGATGGCTCCCAGTGGGCCGGCCCAGCTAGCAAAAGGTCAGTACCATCTGCTATCTCCATAGAGAGACCGTCTGCTATCTCCATAGAGAGACCGTCTGCTATCTCCATAGAGAGACCGTCTACTGTCTCCATAGACAGACCGTCTGCTATCTCCATAGAGAGACCGTCTGCTGTCTCCATAGAGAGACCGTCTGCTGTCTCCAAAGACAGACCGTCTGCTATCTCCATAGAGAGACCGTCTGCTGTCTCCATAGAGAGACCGTCTGCTGTCTCCATAGACAGACCGTCTGCTGTCTCCATGGAGAGACCGTCTGCTGTCTCCATGGAGAGACCGTCTGCTGTCTCCATGGAGAGACCGTCTGCTATCTCCATGGAGAGACCGTCTGCTATCTCCATAGAGAGACCGTCTGCTGTCTCCATAGAGAGACCGTCTGCTATCTCCATAGAGAGACCGTCTGCTGTCTCCATGGAGAGACCGTCTGCTGTCTCCATGGAGAGACCGTCTGCCGTCTCCGTAGTGAGACCAGCCCATCCTCCTAAACGTGATCGCAGAATCGTGCCGCTCAACCTCCGAGACCGCAGCTGGCTCAACTTCCCAATAGCAGAGGTACACACCGACATGTTATACTAACATAACAGAGCTGACCTACATGTTGTACTAACATCACAGAGCTGACCTACATGTTATATTAAAATAACGACTGACTGTAATATTATACTAACATCACAGAGCTGACTGACATGTTATACTAACATCACAGAGCTGACCGACATGTTATACTAACATCACAGAGCTGACCGACATGTTATATTAAAATAATGACTGACTGTAATATTATACTAACATCACAGAGCTGACTGACATGTTATACTAACATCACAGAGCTGACCTACATGTGATACTAGCATTACAGAGCTGACTTACATGTTATATTAAAATAATGACTGACTGTAATATTATACTAACATCACAGAGCTGACTGACATGTTATACTAACATCACAGAGCTGACCGACATGTTATACTAACATCACAGAGCTGACCTACATGTTATATTAAAATAATGACTGACTGTAATATTATACTAACATCACAGAGCTGACTGACATGTTATACTAACATCACAGAGCTGACCTACATGTGATACTAGCATTACAGAGCTGACTTACATGTGATACTAACATTACAGAGCTGACCTACATGTTATACTAACATCACAGAGCTGACCTACATGTGATACTAACATCACAGAGCTGACCTACATGTGATACTAACATCACAGAGCTAGCTTACATGTGATACTAACATAACGGAGCTGGCCAACATGTGATACTAACATAACGGAGCTGGCCAACATGTGATACTAACATAACAGAGCTGACCTACATGTGTGTTTCTGATGCAGATGAAGACCCTTGGTCCTCCGTTTGGGTCTGACCTGGGACGTGGTCTTGCTCTGAGGGAAGGACCACCTGTCCAGGCCCCTCAGGTCCAGGACTCCCCGAGTCCTCCCCAGATCCTTCAGGTCCATGAGCTGGTGGTCTACCCGCCCCCCTGCAAAAGGCTCAGAGAGACCCTGGACTCACGCCTGGAGGTACACCTCATGATTCACCGTCTCTCCTGGAGGCTCACTGTCTCTACTGGAGGGTCACTGTCTCTACTGGAGGGTCACTGTCTCTACTGGAGGTTCACCGTCTCTCCTGGAGGCTCACCGTCTCTACTGGAGGGTCACTGTCTCTACTGGAGGGTCACTGTCTCTACTGGAGGCTCACTGTCTCTACTGGAGGGTCACTGTCTCTACTGGAGGGTCACTGTCTCTACTGGAGGGTCACTGTCTCTCCTGGAGGGTCACTGTCTCTACTGGAGGGTCACTGTCTCTACTGGAGGGTCACAGTCTCTACTGGAGGGTCACTGTCTCTACTGGAGGGTCACTGTCTCTACTGGAGGTTCACTGTCTCTCCTAGAGGTTCACTGTCTCTACTGGAGGTTCACTGTCTCTACTGGAGGGTCACTGTCTCTACTGGAGGGTCACTGTCTCTACTGGAGGGTCACTGTCTCTACTGGAGGGTCACTGTCTCTCCTGGAGGGTCACTGTCTCTACTGGAGGGTCACTGTCTCTACTGGAGGGTCACTGTCTCTACTGGAGGGTCACTGTCTCTACTGGAGGTTCACTGTCTCTCCTGGAGGGTCACTGTCTCTACTGGAGGGTCACTGTCTCTCCTGGAGGTTCACTGTCTCTACTGGAGGGTCACTGTCTCTACTGGAGGGTCACTGTCTCTACTGGAGCCTGCCTCATGGTTCACTGTCTCTCCTGGAGGTTCACTGTCTCTCCTGGAGGTTCACTGTCTCTCCTGGAGGTTCACTGTCTCTCCTGGAGGTTCACTGTCTCTATTGGAGCTCCACCTCATGCTTCACTGTCTCTTAGTGCCGCTATGTTACATCTAAGACCCCAATCAGTGAGTGGAGGTCGTGTGTTGTTTTGTTGTGTTTCTAAGGCCACTTTTCCACCAACAGTACCAGCTCAACTCTCTTCGACTCGACAGGCTGCCGGCCACTCATTAGCCGTAGTGACATGGCCGGACGAATAATGATGAGCGCGACGTCCAAGCCTGACAGCCGACACCCGACATCTTTAAATATTAGCATCAAACCTGACAATAGTGATGGATTATTGAACATGGCAGGATCAGCGCGCAGGAACACGCCGTGGGCCGTGACGGAGGGGGACACGCTCCTGGGCCTAACCCTGTCTGTTTATGTGTCGCATGGTCGCTTATGTGTCAGAGGTTTCACGCATGCGTGCTATGACGACCCGGCCACGCTGAAGAGGAACCTTCTAGATAGACAAAGGATGTGCCTGGAACGAGACCAAGTCGCGGCGAATTCAGCTGGTTCTGTCGGTGTAAAAGGGGCACAAAGGCTGTGTGCGTTGTGTTGTGTCTCTAAAGGACCGTGTGCATTGTGTTGTGTCTCTAAAGGACCGTGTGCGTTGTGTTGTGTCTCTAAAGGACCGTGTGCGTTGTGTTGTGTCTCTAAAGGACTGTGCGTTGCGTTGTGTCTCTAAAGGAGTGTGCGTTGTGTTGTTGCGTTGTGTGTTGTGTCTCTAAAGGAGTGTGCGTTGTGTTGTGTCTCTAAAGGACTGTGTGTTGTGTTGTGTCTCTAAAGGACCGTGTGCGTTGTGTTGTGTCTCTAAAGGACTGTGCGTTGCGTTGTGTCTCTAAAGGAGTGTGCGTTGTGTTGTTGCGTTGTGTTGTGTCTGTAAAGGAGTGTGCGTTGTCTTGTGTCTCTAAAGGAGTGTGCGTTGTGTTGTGTCTCTAAAGGACTGTGCGTTGTGTTGTGTCTCTAAAGGAGTGTGCGTTGTGTTGTTGCGTTGTGTGTTGTGTCTCTAAAGGAGTGTGCGTTGTGTTGTGTCTCTAAAGGAGTGTGCGTTGTGTTGTGTCTCTAAAGGAGTGTGCGTTGCGTTGTGTCTCTAAAGGAGTGTGCGTTGTGTTGTTGCGTTGTGTGTTGTGTCTCTAAAGGAGTGTGCGTTGCATTGTGTCTCTAAAGGAGTGTGCGTTGCGTTGTGCGTTGTGTGTTGTGTCTCTAAAGGAGTGTGCGTTGCGTTGTGCGTTGTGTGTTGTGTCTCTAAAGGAGTGTGCGTTGTGTTGTTGCGTTGTGTGTTGTGTCTCTAAAGGAGTGTGCGTTGTGTTGTTGCGTTGTGTGTTGTGTCTCTAAAGGACTGTGCGTTGCGTTGTGTCTCTAAAGGAGTGTGCGTTGTGTTGTTGCGTTGTGTGTTGTGTCTCTAAAGGAGTGTGCGTTGTGTTGTGTCTCTAAAGGAGTGTGCGTTGTGTTGTGTCTCTAAAGGAGTGTGCGTTGCGTTGTGTGTTGTGTCTCTAAAGGAGTGTGCGTTGTGTTGTGTCTCTAGGGCTTCAGGCAGCGTCTCATGAGGAGGGAGCAGCTGTCAGAAGACATGAGGGTAGGTGATCAGCAGTAATGTGGCCTCCTTACTGACCTGAAAGTCATCCTCCCTCAGCTCCAACACAACCTGAGAAGAGGGAGAAGAAGGAGAACACAAACGTTCTCAAGACCAAAATAACACACATAATGACGTCTGTTGGTCTGAAGAGCATCAACGCCATCTGTCCAGTAAAAAATCTTTCTTCTGCAGCCTCTTCAAAAGATTCCTGATGCAGGCTGGGAGAGACACCAGAGGACTGCAGGTAGGGATGAGTCAGATTAGTACATGTTCTGGTAGGGATGAGTCAGATTAGTACATGTTCTGGTAGGGATGAGTCAGATTAGTACATGTTCTGGTACTGATGAGTCAGATTAGTACATGTTCTGGTAGGGATGAGTCAGATTAGTACATGTTCTGGTACTGATGAGTCAGATTAGTACATGTTCTGGTAGGGATGAGTCAGATTAGTACATGTTCTGGTAGGGATGAGTCAGATTAGTACATGTTCTGGTACTGATGAGTCAGATTAGTACATGTTCTGGTACTGATGAGTCAGATTAGTACATGTTCTGGTAGGGATGAGTCAGATTAGTACATGTTCTGGTACTGATGAGTCAGATTAGTACATGTTCTGGTAGGGGTGAGTCCGATTAGTACATGTTCTGGTAGGGATGAGTCAGATTAGTACATGTTCTGGTAGGGATGAGTCAGATAGTCCTGAATACTATACACACACACACATACCATATGTACTGTGTGTGTGTGTGTGTGTGTGTGTGTGTGTGTGTGTGTGTGTGTGTGTTGTAGCCCCTGATTTGCATTCAGACTCTCCTGAAGAATCTTCCAGAAAAGAAAGGTAACACCCCTATAATCTGTCTATTTCTGAATCTGTGTATACTTATATAAATGTATACAGAAATGTAGTTTATCTCTAAATTGATCCGTCAGTTGAATCGTCTTTCCTGACTCCTTGTTCTTCTTCAGTGAAAGACCAACAGAGACACCGTGGGCACAGAGGAGAGTGAAACACAGGTCAGAATACACAGCCTGTCAGAACCACCTGTTGGCCCTCGCTCCTCAGAGCCTTAAGAGAGTGTGTGTGTGTGTGTGTGTGTGTGTGTGTGTGTGTGTGTGTGTGTGTGTGTGTGTGTGTGTGTGTGCCTGCCTGCCTGCCTGCCTGCCTGCCTGCCTGCCTGCCTGCGTGCGTGTGTGTGTGTCCTACAGACAGGAGCTGGCCGAGGACAGAGCTCAGCGAGCGGCCTTGAGGAGCAGGCAGGTCGTCTCTTACTTCCACCCTGAGAACGTGCTGCTTCATCAGGTGGGTGAAGTCTACCCTAACATCAGCAAATCTTTAACTATTATTAGGGCTGGCCAACAATTAAAAGTTTTAATCGCGATTAATCACATAGTATTGTGAGTTAACTCGCGATTAATCACACTTTAAAGAATAGGAATTGTAAACAGGCTGTTAATTAGTACAATTGTAAACCAAAAGTATAGTCAAATTCAAATAAGTAGCGCTACAGATTTGTGAATTGTAAACAGGCTGTCACTTACTGAATTTGTAATCAAGCAGCCACTTACTGCAAGTGCAATTGAATATAAAGTAAGTTGAATTAAAATCAAAATGATTTCTGATATGAATGTTGACATTCTGTGTAAAGCCTTTAAAAAAAAAGAGAGAGAATGCACGTTAATGCGTCAATTTGTATTAATCGCGTTAAAACAAGATTGCGTTAAAGCGTTCACTTGCCCAGCCCTCATTATTATATGGTGACTTTATGAGCCACATACGTGTACGACTGTCCCCTTGGACAGCTGCTCTGTCGGTGGTGGTTGAACTCATCGTCATCAGAGTTCTGTGCTCAGAGCTCCATCACTGCTCCAGCATGAGAAGCTCTGGGCTCCGGAGAGAGGTGAGAGAGCAGCTCCCCCTGGACCCCGCGCGGCCCAGTCTGTGTTCTCCAGCGCTGGGCCCTCTGCTGACCATGTTCTCTGCTTTACAGAAGAGCCCCACATGAGCGTCTCCCCCCTGGGCGCCCCGCATCTCCCCCCGCTGTCCCCCTGGAAGGCCCTGCCCCCCCGATGGAAGCCCGGCAGCGAGCTCACCATGAATAAAGAACTACTAGCAAGAAGAAAGTAAACTACGTCTGAGCGCTTGTCCAAGTGACGTCACCGTGTTGGAGTCCCGTATGTGTTGCTGTTGTGTGCAGAGTTTCAGTCGTTGAGTCCTGTTGGTGATACCATCGTCTTGCTGTTCAGTCACCTCTATTCAAACGTCAACCACAAGTTGAACCTCTGGGAGAGAACATTTCATTTTTTTAGATCTTTAGAACCTTTGACCAATTAGAGAGCCTCGTGGGGAGCTCCTCCTCCCTGTTCGGAGACATGCTTCCAGTTCTTCCGCGGTGCAGGTGGGAGCCACTGTGATGCACACTGCCTGTGATTCTGTCAAGATTTCTACTAATAAAGACAACCAGTGGAATGATGGCTCCAGTCTGGAACCTTCTCTTCATCCTGGGTTCATGAGGCAGCTGTTTTAAACATTAGAAGGAATATCATACCTAAACATACTTCAGCACAATAAACTCTGAGTTGGTTCATCCGCCCCTTCAGGCAGTTCACTGCCAAAGCCTGCAGCAAGAGAGTCTGTCGCCCTCTGCTGGTGGTTTGCGGTCCCAGTCCAGAGCGTTCTGCTGCATGCCTCAGGTGTATTTCTCGGTCGGTGGTTAGGGTTAGATAGCTATAATGTTAATGATAATGTGTGTCAGCGCTGTTACCAGCAGGAGCAGTTAGCCCCACACCCCCGCTCAGGAGGGCCTTCTGACACGCTGCTTCACACGTAGAAGCCCCCCACCACTCTAACGCTCCACCATGCTGCATCACCTCCACCCACTCACAAACACCACCTTCACCCCCGCTTGGCGCCAGAGACCCCCCCCCCACACACACACACTAACACACCTGTTCCCCAAGCAGACACCAGCCAAACCCCACCCTCAACCCCACCCTCAACCCCACCCACCGCCCTCAACCCCACCCACCGCCCTCAACCCCACCCACCACCCCACCCACCGCCCTCAACCCCACCCACCACCCTCAACCCCACCCACCGCCCTCAACCCCACCCACCACCCTCAACCCCACCCACCACCCCACCCTCAACCCCACCCACCACCCCACCCTCAACCCCACCCACCACCCTCAACCCCACCCACCACCCCACCCTCAACCCCACCCACCACCCTCAACCCCACCCACCACCCTCAACCCCACCCTCAACCCCACCCACCACCCACCACCCCACCCTCAACCCCACCCACCACCCTCAACCCCACCCACCACCCTCAACCCCACCCTCAACCCCACCCACCACCCCACCCTCAACCCCACCCACCACCCTCAACCCCACCCTCAACCCCACCCACCACCCCACCCTCAACCCCACCCACCACCCTCAACCCCACCACCCCACCCTCAACCCCACCCTCAACCCCACCCACCACCCTCAACCCCACCCACCACCCTCAACCCCACCCTCAACCCCACCCACCACCCCACCCTCAACCCCACCCTCAACCCCACCCACCGCCCCACCCACCGCCCTCAACCCCACCCACCACCCTCAACCCCACCCACCACCCTCAACCCCACCCTCAACCCCACCCACCACCCACCACCCCACCCACCACCCTCAACCCCACCCACCACCCACCACCCCACCCTCAACCCCACCCACCACCCTCAACCCCACCCACCACCCTCAACCCCACCCTCAACCCCACCCACCACCCCACCCTCAACCCCACCCTCAACCCCACCCACCGCCCCACCCACCGCCCTCAACCCCACCCACCACCCTCAACCCCACCCACCACCCTCAACCCCACCCTCAACCCCACCCACCACCCACCACCCCACCCACCACCCTCAACCCCACCCACCACCCACCACCCCACCCTCAACCCCACCCACCACCCTCAACCCCACCCACCACCCTCAACCCCACCCTCAACCCCACCCACCACCCCACCCTCAACCCCACCCTCAACCCCACCCACCGCCCCACCCACCGCCCTCAACCCCACCCACCACCCTCAACCCCACCCACCACCCCACCCTCAACCCCACCCACCACCCTCAACCCCACCCACCGCCCTCAACCCCACCCTCAACCCCACCCTCAACCCCACCCTCAACCCCACCCACCCACCACCCTCAACCCCACCCACCACCCTCAACCCCACCCTCAACCCCACCCACCACCCACCACCCCACCAACCACCCACCACCCTCAACCCCACCCACCACCCTCAACCCCACCCACCACCCTCAACCCCACCCTCAACCCCACCCACCACCCACCACCCCACCCACCGCCCTCAACCCCACCCACCACCCTCAACACCACCCACCACCCACCACCCCACCCACCACCCTCAACCCCACCCTCAACCCCACCCACCACCCACCACCCACCACCCCACCCACCACCCACCACCCCACCAACCACCCACCACCCTCAACCCCACCCACCACCCTCAACCCCACCCTCAACCCCACCCACCACCCCACCCTCAACCCCACCCTCAACCCCACCCACCGCCCCACCCACCGCCCTCAACCCCACCCACCACCCTCAACCCCACCCACCACCCCACCCTCAACCCCACCCACCACCCTCAACCCCACCCACCGCCCTCAACCCCACCCTCAACCCCACCCTCAACCCCACCCTCAACCCCACCCACCCACCACCCTCAACCCCACCCACCACCCTCAACCCCACCCTCAACCCCACCCACCACCCTCAACCCCACCCACCACCCTCAACCCCACCCACCACCCTCAACCCCACCCACCACCCTCAACCCCACCCTCAACCCCACCCACCACCCACCACCCCACCCACCGCCCTCAACCCCACCCACCACCCTCAACACCACCCACCACCCACCACCCCACCCACCACCCTCAACCCCACCCTCAACCCCACCCACCACCCACCACCCACCACCCCACCCACCACCCACCACCCCACCAACCACCCACCACCCTCAACCCCACCCACAAGCAATTACCCCAAATATCACTAAATTAAGTAATAGCTTGGTGGCCGGCCACTGGCTCTCTGCTGATCACTGCTGTCAGCAGAACACACTATCAGCGCACACACACACACACACGCACTCACGCACACGCACAGACGCACGCACACGCACAGACGCACGCACATAAAGAAACACACAAAGAAACATAAAGACGCTCACACACACACAAACCTCAAATGGAATGAAGCCCAAAACAGTATCTGTTTGCTTTGACCCGTCCTTTCTCGGACAGGTCAAAGCTGGAGAAGGGGGGGGGGGGGGGGGGGGGGGGTGTGTAGAGAGAACCCCCCCGCATCTGGGAGCGTCAGCGAGGCTTTAACCAACAACTGATATTCATCACTTTACTCTGTCTCTCTCTCTCTCTCTCTCTCTCTCTCTCTCTCTCTCTCTCTCTCTCTCTCTCTCTCTCTCTCTCTCTCTCTCTCTCCCCCTCCATGCAGTCTAATGGGTTTATTACTGTGCTTAATGCACTGTGACGTCTACCCTCCTCCCTGCTACATTAAAGGGGGGGGGGGGGGGGGGGTTCAGACGAACGGGGTATAGAACCTTAATGACTGGGTAGGGAGGCTAAGGGGAGAGACAGAGAGAGGGAGAGAGGGAGAGGGAGAGTGAGAGGGGGAGAGGGAGAGGGAGAGGGAGAGGGGGAGAGGGAGAGGGAGAGAGAAGGTGAAACCAGGAGAGCGAGAGAGGAGAGGAAAATGGAGATGAAGCGAGAGGGAGAGTGGGGGAGACACGGGAAAGTAGAAAAGGAAATGAGACTTTAAGAGGAAATGAAGGGAGCGTGGAGTTAAGGTGTCTGGCTGCTGTGGCAGTGGGCTCTTTGTTTGGATTGTTTGGAGCGTGAGTGTGAGTGTGGAGGGCAGAGAGGGTCAGGGAGGAGGCCTGAGAAGACGTTACGGTCTGTTGTTGTTGGTGAGGTGGCCATGTTGTCCCCTGTCCCTGGGGGAGGGTCTCCTGGTGATACGTTGTTCTCTCTGGTCTGGTGAGGGTGAATGGTATGGCCTTCATTCCATCTGTGGTCTGTTATATTGGTGAAGAATTCTAACGCTGTTGGCTTCAAATTAGAGGAAAATATGTTCCACAACCCATCCTCTACTCCTCTCTCCTCCTCCTCCTCCTCTCCTCTCTCCTCCTCCTCCTCTCCTCTCTCCTCCCTCTTCCTCCTCCTCTTCCTCCTCCTCTTCCTCCTACTTTCTCCTCTCCCACTCCTCATCTCCTCTCCTGTGTTTGAGTGCTCATCTCCTCCTATTCCTCCTCCTCTCTCCTCTCTCCTCCTCCTCCTCCTCCTCCTCCTCCTCTCCTCCCTCCTCCTCTTCCTCCTATTTTCTCCTCTCCTGTGTTTGAGTGCTCATCTCCTCCTCCTCCCCCTCCCCCTCCTCCCCCTCTCCTCTCTTACCTCTAGTCAAACAGATTCAATCATCTGTTGTGAGCGTGTCCCCCCCCCCCGCTTGATATCTCAAACAAGAGGCAGGGGATTTGGATTGGAGGGAATTCAACAGATTTGCAGCTATGAATAAAACATGGCAGGTCCTTGATGCTGTCTTTTATTCTATTCCACTGGTTTTTGGGTCACTAGTGTGTGGCTCTCAGCGGGGGGGGAGATAATGCAGTCCATACATCACCCGGGGAAGCAGCCAGGGAGTACAAAACATCTGACGACCGAGCCGCTGAGGTTAGGTGTGTGTGCTTTAGTCTGGAGATGGGAGATAGATCGATAGACGACAGAAAGATGGATTTACCTTTGCTGCAGAGCTGTCGAAGCTCAGCACTTAAACTACAGACTGTTACCTTAGTGTGAAGGAAAACCATTAACACAGTACCATATGACAGCATTGACAAAGTACCATGGGACACCATTAACATAGTACAATGGGACACCATTAACATAGTACCATGTGACATCATTAACATAGTACCATGTGACATCATTAACTAGTACCATGTGACATCATTGACATAGTACCATGTGACACCATTAACATAGTACCATGTGACATCATTAACTAGTACCATGGGACATCATTTACATAGTACAATGTGAAACCATTAACATAGTACAATGGGACATCATCATCATAGCACCATATGACAGCATTGACATAGTACCATGTGACATCATTAACTAGTACCATGGGACATCATTTACATAGTACCATGTGACATCATTAACATAGTACCATGTGACATCATTAACATAGTACCATGTGACATCATTAACTAGTACCATGGGACATCATTTACATAGTACAATGTGAAACCATTAACATAGTACAATGGGACATCATCATCATAGCACCATATGACAGCATTGACATAGTACCATGTGACACCATTAACATAGTACCATGGGACATCATTTACATAGTACAATGTGACATCATGAACATATTGCGATGTGACGTCATTAACTAGTACCATGTGACATCATTACCATAGTACGATGTTACAACATTGAGATAGTACGATGTGACAACATTAACATAGAACCATGTGAGACATTAACATAGAACCATGTGAGACATTAACATTGTACCATGTGACATTGACATAGTGTGACGTCATTAACATAGTACCATGGGACATAATTAACATAGTACCATGTGACATCATAAACATAGTACCATGTGACTTCAGAGCTGGAACAGGACGATTCCAGGCATGCAGTTTGTCAAACAACAGACATATTTGTTTCTCATTATAATGTTTTCTTTGAGATCTCCTCTTTTCCAACCGTATTTCTTTGGCCACTAGAGGGCAGCCTTGCTCCGTGGAGCATGCGGTCGTTATGGTGTCTGATTCCCTGTGTGACTGCAGAGCAAAGACACAGCCTGCTTGACTCTCCTCATTATCATGACAGTTGACATAGCAGCGAGAGGGCCCTGCCTTTGCTACCGGCGCTGGCTTTTGTGTGCCTGTATGCATGAGAGAGGGAGGGGAGTGAGAGACGGAGAAAGGGAGGGGAGAGAGAGACTCAGAGAGGGAGGGGAGAGAGAGACAGAGAGGGTGGGGAGAGAGAGACCGAGAGGGAGGGGAGAGAGAGACAGAGAGGGAGGGGGGAAGAGAGACTCAGAGACGGAGGGGAGACGGCATAAAATGTGAGCTAGAGAGAGAGAGAGAGAGAGAGAGAGAGAGAGAGAGAGAGAGAGAGAAGGAGAAGCCGGCTCACAAAACCTCCGGTAGAGAGAGAGAAAGAGAGGGTGAATATGGTGTTTTAAGTGCATGTGTTCATACAGTATGTATACATTAAATAAGAGCATGAATAGCGTTGGATTCGCCCCGACCCTCGTCTGAAGACGTGCTGACTGCCCCCAGCCAGCCCTGGTCAACCTCCCCAGGGCTGGAGCTGCCTGCTGCTGATCTGGGAACAGATCTCCTCTGTTCTGCTTGTGTGTTTAACAGATGCTTCGTCAGGTGGGACTTTAACGTTCTGAATTCAAAGGTGGTATCATGAATTCTGATGGACAGAGTGGGTTATTAGTGTTCATATAGTTATTATCACCAGACTATTCTTCTCCCCAGCTGACTGGATGTTGTTGTAAACTGTCATCCATTTGTCCAGGGCAGTTAGCAGAACGTGGTCTTCCTGGGACTTTATCTCCCAACATGCCTTTGGGCTGAACAGGAGTTGTCGATATTCGGCGGACGCAACATGGTGTGCTGTAGTCCGTGTTCCCTTCACTTGAATATTACCTGCAATATTTTTAGCGGGAAACATTATGGTTGTGTTGGTGCCATCCGTCCAAACCTCCCCCCTCCTCCCCCCTCCTCCCCCTCCTCTCCCTCCTCCCCCCTCCTCTGACCTCACACTGATCCTAACGCTGTGGTTCTGTCCTCTCTTATCTCCGTCTAGATGCTCTTCTGTCGTTGCTCTGGACGCTCGGGAGCGCTCTTTATTTTGTGTCTTTCCAACAGAACATTTCCCAGACAATCCACCCTATCAAACGCGTCCACAACATGTTCAACTTTCACTTTGTTTTATTAACATTCTGTCCGTTGATTGTCATTTGTATTAATCAATGCTAATCATATTGATTAGTATTTTGCTCTTTAGTCTGTATTATTCCCTTAAGGGGAAAGTCAGTTTTTGATTAATGGATTCCTAACTTTTTAATACATCCGTAGCTTCAACAAGAGAGAGGGAGATCTCCCTCTCTCTTGTTAAGTCAGCACAGATTTCTATCTATCTATCTCTCTCTCTTTCACTATCTATCGCTATCGATTGATGGATCGATGGATCGATGGATAAACACAAACTGTACGTTGGCATCCTCCTCAGTATTGAGCTGTGTTTGAGTCATTTCTGAGCTGCTTCTCTGACTGTCTCCAGGCTAAACCCGGTCAGTTTTCTTGGGCTCAGCTCTGAGGTCCGTAGGGTCCGACGGTTCCAAAGCGCCGTCTGTCTCTAGGCTGAGCTCCTGTCAGAGTTCTGCCACGGCCGGCTGAGGGGAACCCAAACACACGCTCATCTCTCCTAGAACACCTTCAATTAATGAGGTTCAATGAATTATATATATATATATATATATATATACATATATACATACACACTGGTCATACTCCACCACAGGTTAACTGAGTGCTGTTTAATCAGGTAAAATATGACCTGTATGACATGTTGTCCTCATCTCGTCCAAACGGCCTCCGTCCTAAACCCGGTCCACTGCGCTTCACCGCATAAAGCTGCAAGGTGTTTGAAACTCAGTTGACTTGTTGCTGCCTCAGATTAGATAATCATTCATGTTTTCAGTGTTAAAAAAACATGGTTAATTAACTTGCGCTTTAATTACCATTATTAGTTGAGTATTCTGCAAGTGAATGAGAGCCAGGTGTGCCTCCACATTGGGAACGCTTTTTTAATTAGATCTCATGTTTTTAGAAATAGCAGGGATGACTGAGATCATCTTTTCAAACATATGTTCCTGTGGCTGTGAAGCGTGTGTGGGTGTCTCACCAAGCATCACATTAATGTTAATATGAAACCACAAGCAGGCGTGGTTCATCGGGATCCATCTGAGTCCTGGAGTACCCAAACACCAGGCCCCCTCAATCTGCTCTGTCTGGCCCTGACACGGGCCCGGGTGGGGGTGGTGGTGCAGCTGGGGGTGGTGGTGTAGCTGGGGGTGGTGGTGCAGCTGGGGGTGGTGGTGCAGCTGGGGGTGGTGGTGTAGCTGGGGGTGGTCGTGCAGCTGGGGGTGGTGGTGTAGCTGGGGGTGGTGGTGCAGCTGGGGGTGGTGGTGCAGCTGGGGGTGGTGGTGCAGCTGGGGGTGGTGGTGTAGCTGGGGGTGGTGGTGTAGCTGGGGGTGGTGGTGTAGCTGGGGGTGGTGGTGCAGCTGGGGGTGGTGGTGCAGCTGGGGGTGGTGGTGCAGCTGGGGGTGGTGGTGTAGCTGGGGGTGGTGGTGCAGCTGGGGGTGGTGGTGTAGCTGGGGGTGGTGGTGTAGCTGGGGGTGGTGGTGTAGCTGGGGGTGGTGGTGTAGCTGGGGGTGGTGGTGTAGCTGGGGGTGGTGGTGTAGCTGGGGGTGGTGGTGTAGCTGGGGGTGGTGGCAGCCTGCCCACTGCCCTGCCCCGGTTCCTCAGCCCGGCTCACAGAGCTCCCCAGGATGAACCCAACCCCCCCTCTGTCTACCGGAGAACCCAACCCCCCCTCTGAGGGCCGGAGAACCCAACCCCCCCTCTGAGGGCCGGAGAACCCAACCCCCCCTCTGAGGGCCGGAGAACCCAACCCCCCCTCTGAGGGCCGGAGAACCCAACCCCCCCTCTGAGGGCCGGAGAACCCAACCCCCCCTCTGAGGGACGGAGAACCCAACCCCCCCTCTGTCTACCGGAGAACCAAACCCCCCCTCTGTCTAACGGAGAACCCAACCCCCCTCTGTCTACCGGAGAACCCAACCCCCCCTCTGTCTACCGGAGAACCCAACCCCCCCTCTGTCTAACGGAGAAACCAACCCCCCCTCTGTCTACCGGAGAACCCAACCCCCCCTCTGTCTACCGGAGAACCCAACCCCCCCTCTGAGGGCCGGAGAACCCAACCCCCCCTCTGAGGGCCGGAGAACCCAACCCCCCCTCTGAGGGCCGGAGAACCCAACCCCCCCTCTGAGGGCCGGAGAACCCAACCCCCCCTCTGTCTACCGGAGAACCCAACCCCCCCTCTGAGGGCCGGAGAACCCAACCCCCCCTCTGTCTACCGGAGAACCCAACCCCCCCTCTGAGGGCCGGAGAACCCAACCCCCCCTCTGTCTACCGGAGAACCCAACCCCCCCTCTGTCTACCGGAGAACCCAACCCCCCTCAGAACCCAACCCCCCCTCTGTCTAACGGAGAACCCAACCCCCCCTCTGTCTACCGGAGAACCCAACCCCCCCTCTGTCTACCGGAGAACCCAACCCCCCCTCTGTCTAACGGAGAACCCAACCCCCCCTCTGTCTACCGGAGAACCCAACCCCCCCTCTGTCTAACGGAGAACCCAACCCCCCCTCTGTCTAACGGAGAACCCAACCCCCCCTCTGTCTACCGGAGAACCCAACCCCCCCTCTGAGGGCCGGAGAACCCAACCCCCCCTCTGTCTACCGGAGAACCCAACCCCCCCTCTGTCTACCGGAGAACCCAACCCCCCCTCTGTCTAACGGAGAACCCAACCCCCCCTCTGTCTACCGGAGAACCCAACCCCCCCTCTGTCTACCGGAGAACCCAACCCCCCCTCTGAGGGCCGGAGAACCCAACCCCCCCTCTGTCTAACGGAGAACCCAACCCCCCCTCTGTCTAACGGAGAACCCAACCCCCCCTCTGTCTAACGGAGAACCCAACCCCCCCTCTGTCTACCGGAGAACCCAACCCCCCCTCTGTCTAACGGAGAACCCAACCCCCCCTCTGAGGGCCGGAGAACCCAACCCCCCCTCTGAGGGCCGGAGAACCCAACCCCCCCTCTGTCTACCGGAGAACCCAACCCCCCCTCTGTCTAACGGAGAACCCAACCCCCCTCAGAACCCAACCCCCCCTCTGTCTAACGGAGAACCCAACCCCCCCTCTGTCTACCGGAGAACCCAACCCCCCCTCTGTCTAACGGAGAACCCAACCCCCCTCAGAACCCAACCCCCCCTCTGTCTAACGGAGAACCCAACCCCCCCTCTGAGGGCCGGAGAACCCAACCCCCCCTCTGAGGGCCGGAGAACCCAACCTCTGTCTAACGGAGAACTTTTCAACGCCTCTTCGTCCTCGTCTTCTCACACACACACACACCCGCACACGCACACGCACACACACACACACACACATTCACACACAACACAACCCAATACATACACACAACCCAACACACTTACACAACACACACACACGCACTTGCACACGCACGACACAACACACCCACTCACACCCACGCACACACATGCACCCCCCCCCACCCCCCCTCCACCCCCCTCCACCCCCCTAGGCCGCAGAGCGCTCTGTAAGCATCTAAAGTGAGTTCATTCCGCTGAGTGAGGTGAGGGCGCAGCGTCCCGGCGATAAGTCGGCTATGAGGCAACGTGCAGCCGCAGCACTCCTAACCCGATGAACCGTAGCGGCGCCCGCGCCCGATGGAGCTGTCCCCTGCTTGATGGCCCTGTTACCACAATCTCTTCACCCCTTTCTCAGCTGGCCTTTATCTAACGCTCGGTCCACGCGGTGCTTTATGTGTTTACCGGCCCCAGCTCCGCCCTGCCTGTTGGGCCTCTTCCTGGAAATTACACTTCCTGCCGCCCCCGAACTCCCTGACGCCGTTGATTACAGCAGCCCAGAGGAGCTGGAGGGCGGCAGGAGTACAGGAGGCTTCTGTGGCAGGCTGTCAGACGGACCGCTGAGCAGCTCCTCTCCTCTCTGAACGGCTCCTCTCTGAACGGCTCCTCTCTGAACGGCTCCTCTCCTCTCTGAGCGGCTCCTCTCCTCTCTGAACGGCTCCTCTCCTCTCTGAACGGCTCCTCTCCTCTCTGAACGGCTCCTCTCTGAACGGCTCCTCTCTGAACGGCTCCTCTCCTCTCTGAACGGCTCCTCTCCTCTCTGAACGGCTCCTCTCCTCTCTGAACGGCTCCTCTCCTCTCTGAACGGCTCCTCTCCTCTCTGAACGGCTCCTCTCCTCTCTGAACGGCTCCTCTCTGAACGGCTCCTCTCCTCTCTGAGCGGCTCCTCTCCTCTCTGAACGGCTCCTCTCCTCTCTGAACGGCTCCTCTCTGAACGGCTCCTCTCCTCTCTGAACGGCTCCTCTCCTCTCTGAGCGGCTCCTCTCCTCTCTGAACGGCTCCTCTCCTCTCTGAACGGCTCCTCTCCTCTCTGAACGGCTCCTCTCCTCTCTGAACGGCTCCTCTCCTCTCTGAACGGCTCCTCTCCTCTCTGAGCGGCTCCTCTCCTCTCTGAGCGGCTCCTCTCCTCTCTGAACGGCTCCTCTCCTCTCTGAACGGCTCCTCTCCTCTCTGAACGGCTCCTCTCCTCTCTGAACGGCTCCTCTCCTCTCTGAACGGCTCCTCTCCTCTCTGAACGGCTCCTCTCCTCTCTGAACGGCTCCTCTCCTCTCTGAACGGCTCCTCTCTGAACGGCTCCTCTCCTCTCTGAACGGCTCCTCTCCTCTCTGAACGGCTCCTCTCCTCTCTGAACGGCTCCTCTCCTCTCTGAGCGGCTCCTCTCCTCTCTGAACGGCTCCTCTCTGAACGGCTCCTCTCTGAACGGCTCCTCTCCTCTCTGAACGGCTCCTCTCTGAACGGCTCCTCTCCTCTCTGAACGGCTCCTCTCCTCTCTGAACGGCTCCTCTCCTCTCTGAACGGCTCCTCTCTGAACGGCTCCTCTCTGAACGGCTCCTCTCCTCTCTGAGCGGCTCCTCTCCTCTCTGAACGGCTCCTCTCCTCTCTGAACGGCTCCTCTCCTCTCTGAACGGCTCCTCTCCTCTCTGAACGGCTCCTCTCCTCTCTGAACGGCTCCTCTCCTCTCTGAACGGCTCCTCTCCTCTCTGAGCGGCTCCTCTCCTCTCTGAACGGCTCCTCTCCTCTCTGAACGGCTCCTCTCCTCTCTGAACGGCTCCTCTCCTCTCTGAACGGCTCCTCTCCTCTCTGAACGGCTCCTCTCCTCTCTGAGCGGCTCCTCTCCTCTCTGAACGGCTCCTCTCCTCTCTGAACGGCTCCTCTCCTCTCTGAACGGCTCCTCTCCTCTCTGAACGGCTCCTCTCCTCTCTGAACGGCTCCTCTCTGAGCGGCTCCTCTCCTCTCTGAACGGCTCCTCTCCTCTCTGAGCGGCTCCTCTCCTCTCTGAACGGCTCCTCTCCTCTCTGAACGGCTCCTCTCCTCTCTGAACGGCTCCTCTCCTCTCTGAACGGCTCCTCTCTGAACGGCTCCTCTCCTCTCTGAACGGCTCCTCTCCTCTCTGAACGGCTCCTCTCCTCTCTGAACGGCTCCTCTCCTCTCTGAACGGCTCCTCTCCTCTCTGAACGGCTCCTCTCTGAACGGCTCCTCTCCTCTCTGAACGGCTCCTCTCTGAACGGCTCCTCTCCTCTCTGAACGGCTCCTCTCTGAACGGCTCCTCTCCTCTCTGAACGGCTCCTCTCCTCTCTGAACGGCTCCTCTCCTCTCTGAACGGCTCCTCTCCTCTCTGAACGGCTCCTCTCCTCTCTGAACGGCTCCTCTCCTCTCTGAACGGCTCCTCTCCTCTCTGAACGGCTCCTCTCCTCTCTGAACGGCTCCTCTCCTCTCTGAACGGCTCCTCTCCTCTCTGAACGGCTCCTCTCCTCTCTGAACGGCTCCTCTCTGAACGGCTCCTCTCCTCTCTGAACGGCTCCTCTCTGAACGGCTCCTCTCCTCTCTGAACGGCTCCTCTCTGAACGGCTCCTCTCTGAACGGCTCCTCTCTGAACGGCTCCTCTCTGAACGGCTCCTCTCTGAACGGCTCCTCTCCTCTCTGAACGGCTCCTCTCTGAACGGCTCCTCTCCTCTCTGAACGGCTCCTCTCTGAACGGCTCCTCTCCTCTCTGAACGGCTCCTCTCCTCTCTGAACGGCTCCTCTCCTCTCTGAACGGCTCCTCTCCTCTCTGAACGGCTCCTCTCCTCTCTGAGCGGCTCCTCTCCTCTCTGAGCGGCTCCTCTCCTCTCTGAACGGCTCCTCTCTGAACGGCTCCTCTCCTCTCTGAACGGCTCCTCTCCTCTCTGAGCGGCTCCTCTCCTCTCTGAACGGCTCCTCTCCTCTCTGAGCGGCTCCTCTCCTCTCTGAACGGCTCCTCTCTGAACGGCTCCTCTCTGAACGGCTCCTCTCCTCTCTGAACGGCTCCTCTCCTCTCTGAACGGCTCCTCTCCTCTCTGAACGGCTCCTCTCTGAACGGCTCCTCTCTGAACGGCTCCTCTCTGAACGGCTCCTCTCCTCTCTGAACGGCTCCTCTCTGAACGGCTCCTCTCCTCTCCTCTCTGAACGGCTCCTCTCCTCTCCTCTCTGAACGGCTCCTCTCCTCTCTGAACGGCTCCTCTCCTCTCTGAACGGCTCCTCTCCTCTCTGAACGGCTCCTCTCCTCTCCTCTCTGAACGGCTCCTCTCTGAACGGCTCCTCTCCTCTCTGAACGGCTCCTCTCTGAACGGCTCCTCTCCTCTCTGAACGGCTCCTCTCTGAACGGCTCCTCTCCTCTCTGAACGGCTCCTCTCCTCTCTGAACGGCTCCTCCTCTCTCTGAACGGCTCCTCTCTGAACGGCTCCTCTCCTCTCTGAACGGCTCCTCTCTGAACGGCTCCTCTCCTCTCTGAACGGCTCCTCTCCTCTCTGAACGGCTCCTCTCCTCTCTGAACGGCTCCTCTCCTCTCTGAACGGCTCCTCTCCTCTCTGAACGGCTCCTCTCCTCTCTGAACGGCTCCTCTCCTCTCTGAACGGCTCCTCTCCTCTCTGAACGGCTCCTCTCCTCTCTGAACGGCTCCTCTCCTCTCTGAACGGCTCCTCTCCTCTCTGAACGGCTCCTCTCCTCTCTGAACGGCTCCTCTCCTCTCTGGTGGTGGTGATGGAGGTGGTGGAGGTGGTGGTGGAGGGGATCCTTCCCTGGGTGGAGCCCGGGGGTTCAGAGCTCTCCTCCTGGGCTGACTGCCTGTTGGTGAGACGATGAAGACGAGCCTCACTGAGGAGCCGAAGCGTCACCAGCGGGAGGAAGGAGGGGGACCCAGGAGGGCTTTGTGAGCGGCCTGGGTCCGTTTGGCGTTCCTTAAAGGACTCCTCGGCGTGACCTCGTCAGCCGCCGGCCGCCGCCGCCCAACAAGACGCTCATGTCGTTGTAAACAGCAGATAGTGTTCGCCCCCCCCTCCCCTCGCTGCCTGATGAGCCGGACTCCGGCCGAGCGTCTGTTCCAAAGGGACGACATCAATGCAGCGGAGGACCTCTCCGCTGCCGGGGCGCTCGCTCTCCTCACCATCACTCTCTCATCCATCTTCTGTTGCCCAATCCCGCCCTCTCTCCCCGTCTGTCTGGGATGGGTTTTAATTGTCTTCTTATTCTACCGTCCGACACGGAACGTTACTTCTGTCTGCGTTTACGGACGGACATTAATATGCACCAGCGTTATTATTGGATGTCAAAGGTCAGCAGACGCCTGATTGATTCTGAACCCCCCCCCCCCTTCTCTCTCTCTCTGTGAACCCTCTCTCTCTCTCTCTCTCTCTCTCTCTCTGTGAACCCTCTCTCTCTCTCTCTCTCTCTCTCTCTCTCTCTCTCTCTCTCTGTGAACCCTCTCTCTCTCTCTCTCTCTCTCTCTCTCTCTCTGTGAACCCTCTCTCTCTCTCTCTCTCTCTCTCTCTCTCTCTCTCTCTCTCTGTGAACCCTCTCTCTCTCTCTCTCTCTCTCTCTCTCTGTGAACCCTCTCTCTCTCTCTCTCTCTCTCTCTCTCTCTCTCTCTCTCTGTGAACCCTCTCTCTCTCTCTCTCTCTCTCTCTCTCTCTCTCTCTCTCTGTGAACCCTCTCTCTCTCTCTCTCTCTCTCTCTCTGTGAACCCTCTCTCTCTCTCTCTCTCTCTCTCTCTCTCTCTCTCTGTGAACCCTCTCTCTCTCTCTCTCTCTGTGAACTCTCTCTCTCTCTCTCTCTCTCTCTCTCTCTCTCTCTCTCTCTCTCTCTCTCTCTCTCTCTCTCTCTCTCTCTTAACTCTGTGTAAAGGCTTGTTCCTCATGGAGAACCAACAGGAGTGAGGCTGGGGTTAAGGAGTGAGGCTGGAGTTAAGGAGTGAGGCTGGGGTCAAGGAGTGAGACTGGGGTTAAGGAGTGAGGCTGGGGTCAAGGAGTGAGGCTGGAGTTAAGGAGTGAGACTGGGGTTAAGGAGTGAGGCTGGGGTTAAGCCTCGCGTTTCTTTCATGTCATAGTTTAAGAATTAATTATTCAGATAAATATGACAGCGGAAACAGGGGAATATAGCCAAATATAAATCATTTTATATGTATTCTATTTTTGGCCACAAACTTGAAAGAATAGTGTGATGTAGATATCAAACCTTGTACTGGAAACATTAACATAAAGAACAAACATTACATTAACATAACTAAACTAACATTAAATTAACATAACTAAAATAACATTACATTAACATAACTAAAATAACATTACATTAACACACATTAACTGGAGAACATTACATGCATTGTGTGCAAGAATGTATTTCCCACACAGCCAATCAGATGGTTTCCTTCACCTAGCAGGGAGTCATGTGATTAAATATCATGTGATATCAATCAGCTGATGAGCTCTGACCATCTAGCTTCCCCACAGCCACCCCCCATCCAAAAACAACTCTCTCTCTCTCTCTATATATATATATATATATACACTTTATTAAAACATACACACACACACAAATGTTTCCGGGGGACTATAATCAGTGACGGACCGACATCCTGTTTCCAAATCACAACAGAGGCACAGAGAGTTGTTTCCAGAGAGGTAAGTGTTCTTTTAACAGTCTTAAACGTATTAAGTCAGTATCCCCATGGCGTGTTAGTCCACTCAGAAAATTGTTTTGGACGTTGAAACCGGAAACCGGTCCGTCGGTCCGTCACTGGTCCCCCAGAAACCCCCCTCATGGTCCCCCAGAAACATTTCCCTTATCATTACTTGCAGTGCGTTTCCCTGTTTGCTCACGTTGTGAATATTTGCAGCGCACATGTGGTGAAATAGTCATAGATGAAGGAGTTTTCTGAATATGCAGGTATTGCGGCGTTTGCATGTGTTGTGACCCTTCTGGGCCACCGTATCGTACCCCAGAGGACCCCCCCTCCCCATGCAATAGTTAACAAATGATTAGCTCCCCCCCCCCTCCCACAGCAGACCGGGGGGTTTTACTGCCCCTGTGCACTGGGTGGGGGGGGGGGAGGGGGTAGATGTACTAGTGGGGGTAACCCCACCACTGAAACCACCTCCACCTCCATCAGGGGCCCCACCTCCACCTCCATCAGGGGCCCCTCCACCACCACCAGCTCCATCAGGGGCCCCTCCACCACCACCAGCTCCATCAGGGGCCCCACCTCCACCTCCATCAGGGGCCCCTCCACCACCACCAGCTCCATCAGGGGCCCCACCTCCACCTCCATCAGGGGCCCCTCCACCACCACCACCAGCTCCATCAGGGGCCCCTCCACCACCACCAGCTCCATCAGGGGCCCCACCTCCACCTCCATCAGGGGCCCCTCCACCACCACCACCAGCTCCATCAGGGGCCCCTCCACCAGCTCCATCAGGGTCCCCTCCACCACCACCAGCTCCATCAGGGGCCCCTCCACCACCTCCATCAGGGGCCCCTCCACCACCACCAGCTCCATCAGGGTCCCCTCCACCACCACCTCCATCAGGGCCCCCTCCACCACCTCCAGCTCCATCAGGGGCCCCTCCACCACCTCCAGCTCCATCAGGGGCCCCTCCACCACCACCAGCTCCATCAGGGGCCCCTCCACCACCTCCATCAGGGGCCCCTCCACCACCACCAGCTCCATCAGGGGCCCCTCCACCACCTCCATCAGGGGCCCCTCCACCACCACCACCAGCTCCATCAGGGGCCCCTCCACCACCACCAGCTCCATCAGGGGCCCCTCCACCACCTCCATCAGGGGCCCCTCCACCACCACCACCAGCTCCATCAGGGGCCCCTCCACCACCTCCATCAGGGGCCCCTCCACCACCACCAGCTCCATCAGGGGCCCCTCCACCACCACCTCCATCAGGGGCCCCTCCACCACCTCCACCTCCATCAGGGGCCCCTCCACCACCTCCACCTCCACACCTAGGTGGGGTTTGGTCTCTGAGTGGGCAGGTCTCTCCGTTTGTGTTCTGCAGGAGAACTGGGGAGATAAGCCGATTGGAGAGAGGGGAGGAGAGGATGGGGGAGGGAGGGGGAGAGAGAGGAGGGGAGGGCAATGGAGAGAGGGGACAGGGGGAGGGAGGAGGAGGAGGAGGGAGATGAAGGGATGTTGTTGCAGTCAGGGAACAAGCAGGAACCTTCTTCGGGTTAAAGGACGTACGTTTCAGGCTGGTTAAATGGAAGCAGACGTGACTGATTGGTGGATTAAGGGCTGGCTTAAGCCAACTTAAAAGTGAATTAAACAATTAAAACTTTATTAATTAGAAATGCCAGTTATTGCATTTAAATTGTATTACATTATAAGTAATTATGGAACCATCAAACTTTTCTCTGTTGGCTCCTTTGCCTGGCAAGAGAACTACTGCAGCACTCTTCTCTCTTCTGCGCCTTTTCTGGGTTTATTCTGAAGAGGCAGACACGTTGAGGAAGATCATTCAGTTAAGAGCTCTAATAGCAAGATGGACTGAGTGACTAGCCTATAGATTTTAGAATTAATAGTTGAGTCTTTAAATATAATGAACCAGGTAGCCAAAGTAATTTCATAAATGTACTTTGTGTGTGTGTGTGTGTGTGTGTGTGTGTGTGTGTGTGTGTGTGTGTGTGTGTGTGTGTGTGTGTGTGTTTGATTAAACAGGGTGCTATAATGGGGCAGTTAACATTTGCCAGGAACAGCTGCTGTCAAGGAGGGGACATATTTCACTCCAGTCCCTCCTCTGTCATTTTGGGAAAGAGGAATCCCAATCATTTGGTGAGAAGGAAGAGTCACATGGTTACCAGACAGGAAGGAGCACCATTTAAACCAGGTGGAACAGTGTCTCTCTTACCTCCACCCCCAGGATACTGGAGGGACTTCTGCTCAGGATATCATTTACTTCATTCCAGTGGCGGCTGGTGAATTTTATTTTAGGGGGGGAGCTGAAAGTTTGTAAACCAAACCCCTGTAGGGCGGTCTGGGGGCAACCCCGAAGATTGTTTTGTGATTTTCCCATACAAATGAAGCATTGTGGTGCACTCTGACAAAATAATAAAGACAAAATAGAACATAGAAGAATGGAGCCGGGGAAATAAGTTTTAACTTAATTTATTTGCTTTGTAGAGAATGTGATTCTAAAAGGGGTGAGTGTGTTACGGCCAATCTATTGTGTTGGTAACTTCACTCATAAATCTATCTACAGTCAAGTATGCATTTAGACAAATACGATAAAATATCAATATAATATGTGCAACCTTTTATGTGTGGTTGTTCAAGCCACCTGAAGGCATGATGCCACCATAGGTTTGCAGAGAACGATATACAATATGCACACTGAAGGCATGATGCCACCATAGGTTTGCAGAGAACTACATACAATATGCACACTGAAGGCATGATGCCACCATAGGTTTGCAGAGAACTATATACAATATGCACACTGAAGGCATGATGCCACCATAGGTTTGCAGATAACTACATACAATATGCACACTGAAGCTGCACACTTGATTCAGGATTCTCATAGATCAGAGACAGTTCCGTCTTGAGCTTTGCCTTGTTCAGTGTGGGATATGCCTTCACAGTGGCATTCAGAGCATCAGCAGGAAATGAATGGCAGTACCTTTCAAACATATTTCCTTGTACTAAGGTAGCACTCACAAGGTGGCCAGTGAAAGAGAACCTCGCTTTGGTGTGAGCCAGGATGGTGTCGGTGTCGCAGACCTCTTGAGACAGCCTCTGCTTCGCCTCTTCTGTCAAAGCCGTCCTTGGTCTGTCGGTTCCTGATGGCTCTTGCAGCTGGTCAGAGTCTCTGAATGCAAACAAACCAATAATGTGTTTGTTAGGCTGTGTACAGTACTGTAGTCTACATGATGCACATGTTCACACTTTATCCAGTAAAAAGATGTCATCATACTCACTTAAAATGGGCAGGAGTGCATAATGTTAGTGTTAAACACTGTTTTTTATCTATTGTGTTAGTAACTTCACTTATTCAAATCTATCTACAGTAAAGTATGCATTTAGACAAATACGATAAAATATCAATATAATATGGGCAACCTTTTATGTGTGGTTGTTCAAGACCCACTGAAGGCATGCTGAATATACCCACTTAAAATGGGCAGGGATGCATAATGTTAGTGTTAAACACTGTTTTTTAAGCTATCCATTGTGCCTCGCCTAACCAGGATGTCCAGCACAGTTGAGTAGAGCATGCTAGATTACACCACTGGCAATATATTATAAAAAAGAACATATATTATCCAAAAAAGAACACAAATACAGTCTCCTTTCATGCATATGTTCTCATAACAAAGCTTTGCTTTGAGAAGGATCAAATAATATAAATGTTATCTTACCTAATGGTCTGCACACTGCTTTTGAAGCTCTCGAGGGCCCTTTTGATGAAGACTGCTGCATCAATGTCCTTCTTCTGGAGCTTCTGGTACAGAATGTTGACGTGCGACCACTTTCTTTTTTATTAATTTTGGTCTTGGAGGTCCTGATTGTTTTAATGCCAATTTCTCTGAATTGGATCGTAGACTAAAAGGAACTTCTTTCGGAGACGCAACGGAATTGCACACATTAGCAGCCATGTTGAAATTAGCAAGTAACTTGATCGAAGATATCCCTTCGCGCTCTTTGCTCAGTTACGTATGACGCAAGCACGTTAGGGCGAGTCCCAAATCCCCATTGAAAATGCATTGAAGGCTATTTTTTTCCGAAAAAAAAAGTTTTAACATGACAGTCAATGGGAGAATCCTTGGGCGATTTTCCACGTCAATGAATCCAGAGAGGCGGGACCATTTGAAACGCGACTTGAATCTGACGATTCTGATCGGACAATGACAGATAATATGTCTAGAACACTGAAAACTACTTTTGTTGTGATAGAATTTGTTAGAAAGAAAATCCTCTTTCTCCCAGTCGGTAGTGCGTCGCCCAGATCGCCCCGTACACCAGCCACCCCTGCTTCATTCTTTGATTTCCAGATTGCTGTTTGAAGAAAGGTAGACGTTCCCCATTAATGACCGAGTATTTAGTGTGTATGATTCATACAGACCCTAGCGACTATCTAACGTCAAACCGAATGTAGTTAGTAGAGAGGGTAATCTGTCTCTAGTAGTAGTTAGTAGTAGTTAGTAGAGAGGGTAATCTGTCTCTAGTAGTAGTTAGTAGTAGTTAGTAGAGAGGGTAATCTGTCTCTAGTAGTAGTTAGTAGTAGTTAGTAGAGAGGGTAATCTGTCTCTAGTAGTAGTTAGTAGTAGTTAGTAGAGAGGGTAATCTGTCTCTAGTAGTAGTTAGTAGAGAGGGTAATCTGTCTCTAGTGGTAGTTAGTAGTAGTTAGAGAGGGTAATCTGTCTCTAGTAGTCGTAGTAGTAGTTAGTAGAGAGGGTAATCTGTCTCCAGTGGTAGTTAGTAGAGACTGTAATCTGTCTCCAGTGGTAGTTAGTAGTAGTTAGTAGAGACTGTAATCTGTCTCTAGTGGTAGTTAGTGGGGACTGTAATCTGTCTCTAGTGGTAGTTAGTAGTAGTTAGTAGAGACTGTAATCTGTCTCTAGTGGTAGTTAGTAGAGAGGGTAATCTGTCTCCAGTGGTAGTTAGTAGGGACTGTAATCTGTCTCCAGTGGTAGTTAGTAGGGACTGTAATCTGTCTCTAGTGGTAGTTAGTAGAGACTGTAATCTGTCTCTAGTGGTAGTTAGTAGAGAGGGTAATCTGTCTCCAGTGGTAGTTAGTAGGGACTGTAATCTGTCTCTAGTGGTAGTTAGTAGAGACTGTAATCTGTCTCTAGTGGTAGTTAGTAGTAGTTAGTAGAGAGGGTAATCTGTCTCCAGTGGTAGTTAGTAGAGAGGGTAATCTGTCTCTAGTGGTAGTTAGTAGAGACTGTAATCTGTCTCTAGTGGTAGTTAGTAGTAGTTAGTAGAGAGGGTTATCTCTGTCTCCAGTGGTAGTTAGTAGAGAGGGTAATCTGTCTCCAGTGGTAGTTAGTAGAGACTGTAATCTGTCTCTAGTGGTAGTTAGTAGAGAGGGTAATCTGTCTCTAGTGGTAGTTAGTAGAGACTGTAATCTGTCTCTAGTGGTAGTTAGTAGTAGTTAGTATAGAGGGTAATCTGTCTCTAGTGGTAGTTAGTAGAGAGGGTAATCTGTCTCTAGCGGTAGTTAGTAGTAGTTAGTAGAGAGGGTAATCTGTCTCTAGTGGTAGTTAGTAGTAGTTAGTAGAGAGGGTAATCTGTCTCTAGCGGTAGTTAGTAGTAGTTAGTAGAGAGGGTTATCTCTGTCTCCAGTGGTAGTTAGTAGGGAGGGTAATCTGTCTCCAGTGGTAGTTAGTAGAGACTGTAATCTGTCTCTAGTGGTAGTTAGTAGAGAGGGTAATCTGTCTCCAGTGGTAGTTAGTAGAGACTGTAATCTGTCTCTAGTGGTAGTTAGTAGAGAGGGTAATCTGTCTCTAGTGGTAGTTAGTAGAGACTGTAATCTGTCTCTAGTGGTAGTTAGTAGTAGTTAGTATAGAGGGTAATCTGTCTCTAGTGGTAGTTAGTAGAGAGGGTAATCTGTCTCTAGTGGTAGTTAGTAGAGACTGTAATCTGTCTCTAGCGGTAGTTAGTAGTAGTTAGTAGAGAGGGTAATCTGTCTCTAGTGGTAGTTAGTAGTAGTTAGTAGAGAGGGTAATCTGTCTCTAGTGGTAGTTAGTAGAGAGGGTAATCTGTCTCTAGCGGTAGTTAGTAGTAGTTAGTAGAGAGGGTAATCTGTCTCTAGTGGTAGTTAGTAGTAGTTAGTAGAGAGGGTAATCTGTCTCTAGTGGTAGTTAGTAGAGAGGGTAATCTGTCTCTAGTGGTAGTTAGTAGAGAGGGTAACCTGTCTCTAGCGGTAGTTAGTAGTAGTTAGTAGAGAGGGTTATCTCTGTCTCAGTGTGTATTCACCCTGGTGTTGAGGTGGCGTTTGTTGGGCCTGGCGGCTCTGAAGGTAGGCATTACCGAGATAAGTGGCTTAGTCTGATTAGCGTTTAATAACCAGGAGGTGTCATAATTAAATTTCCATCCATCACTAAGGCTCATCCCCCTCCAACCAACGTCTGAATCATCCGAATCATTATGCAAATGAATAAGTAATATTCTCTGAATAAATTGGCCTATTACCCGATGGTCGTGGTTCTTATCAGAACGGCTTCGGTTTGGTGGAGCTAAGCTGTGTGTGTGTGTGTGTGTTTGTGTGTGTGTATGTGTGTGTTTTATAATTACTACAACAGGCTTACAATTATTCCTTTTTGTTTCCGTTTGCTTGAGCAAGCAGAAACATAAAGGTCACGGCAGCAGAAGAACCCGCCACGCCCCACAAACTACCAATACACCAGTTCTACTGAGGTCAGGACAAATGAGGAAAACATGCATATTTAGTATTTCCTCATTTAACACGCGCTTTTATCCCAAAGAGAAGTGTGACCTTTCAGAGGAGAAAGGGTTGGACCTGGAAAGTTTTCAAACCTCTCAAGAGCAGTTTGGCTCCGTCCACACGGAGCCGATTGTTTGTTGAAACCACATAATGGTTAGGGTTAGGTTGTTTGGGTTGTGCATTTCGGCCGACCGTCCAGACGGAGCCGGCGGACCCGATGCCCCAAACCGCACATTTCTGAAACCATATCCCAGGATGGTCTCAAATCTATCCAGACCTATGCGGTTTCGTGTGACGCCTTGTTCACACTACATGCGTCGGTCAACGGATGGCCGAGGGCGTGTCTGACGTATAGGGGCTAGTCTCTGTAGACGATACTGCAGCCAATCAAATCGCTTCCCGCTACAAAGAACAGATGACTAAAAAACAATCCTATCATTCCAAATTTCTTTAAAAAAATATAACAGCAGGATTTCTTCTGCTTCTTCCTGCTTGTTATTGCAAAATGGATCCAGGAAACGCTTGGAGTGTATTTGCATAACCAAGATCTGATTGGCCGACGGATTTGCCGCTGCCTGAAAAGTTTAACATTTCTCAACTTTTTGACGCGGACCACGGAGCCCAATGGACGGACGGACCCTCAATGCATTTCGCGAACGCCCCATGCAAAGTCAATGAGATCCGTCGACGGATGCAGGTAGTTTGAACAAGGCGTTAGGATTCGTGTGGACGCCTGAAACGCAAACGATGACGTCAATTCACCCCAACCAGCTGGGCGACGTCAGAGTTGCGTTGAGTTTTTTATGAATTTTTTTATTTGTATTCTTTTTGTAGCTTTAAATACAGCCCCTTGTTAAATATAATGACTAACTGTGCATTAAAAATTATTTCTGCTCAATTTAAAAGGTTTAATCTCCTCGTGACCGTATGTTTGTATACAGCGCTCAGCCCTAATGCGCGCAGGCTTGATACGCTCCACTTTTTTCCGTGGAGAACCGGCGCCTTGAATATTTACTACAGCGTTTCTACAGCTCGATGCGGTTTTGCAATAAATCCGTCTTTACGGAGATATTCCTAAACCGCATAAAACGAAACCGGATCGTTTTCGTCCGTTTCGGCTCCGTGTGGACGGGGCCTTAGAGTACAGAAATATCTACTGGAAAGGTCATTCCTAAGGTTTTAAGGTGTTTTCATAAGGGCCCTTCCTAAGGTGTTAAGGTGTCTTCATAAGGGCCCTTCCTAAGGTGTTAAGGTGTCTCCCTAAGGAACCTTCATAAACTAACATCAGACCCGTGTGTCCTACTACCTGATGGATGTTTTAGGACGTGTCTTCTGCAGAGCCGTGTCAGATCCCTTTAGGTCAGACGTTCCCCAAGCGTTCCCCAGTCAAGTTCCTCAAAACAAATGTCTTTGGAGTTTGAAGGAAACGGGAGTAGCCAGAAGTTAGCCAAACAAACTCCAGGGAGATCCTGCTAGCAGAATAGTTCCACCAGGGAGATTAACCCCCAGTGAACACACACACACACACACACACACACACACACACACACACACACACACACACACACACACACACACACACACACACACACACACACACACACACACACACACACACGTACATGATACACACACACACACACACACACACACACACACACACACACACACACACACACACACACACACATACACACACACACACACACACTCTCACACACACACACACACACACACACACACACACACACACACACACACACACACACACACACACACACACACACACACACACACACATACACACACACGTACATGATACACACACACACACACACACACACACACACACACACACACACACACGTGTGCAGCAGTTTATAATTAAACAGGGAGATATAATGGGGCGGTTAACATTTACTAGGAGCAGCTGCTGTCAAGGAGGGGGTATTTAATAATAGCCCCCCCTGCTGTCAAGGAGGGGGTATTTAATAATAGCCCCCCCCTGCTGTCAAGGAGGGGGTATTTAATAATAGCCCCCCCCTTCTGTCAAGGAGGGGGTATTTAATAATAGCCCCCCCCTGCTGTCAAGGAGGGGGTATTTAATAATAGCCCCCCCCTGCTGTCAAGGAGGGGGTATTTAATAATAGCCCCCCCCCCTGCTGTCAAGGAGGGGGTATTTAATAATAGCCCCCCCCTGCTGTCAAGGAGGGGGTATTTAATAATAGCCCCCCCCTTCTGTCAAGGAGGGGGTATTTAATAATAGCCCCCCCCTGCTGTCAAGGAGGGGGTATTTAATAATAGCCCCCCCCTTCTGTCGTTTCAGGGGAGCACTGTTTTGAAAATCCAGGAATGCGTATTTGAAAAAGCAAATAACTGAAAAGGATGTAGGATTTAAATCCAGCGGCTGTCGTCATCAGACACAGCTTCCTCCACCCATCAGAGGTTAGGTGGAGCTAGACGCAGACCAGGGAAAGTAGGGCAGGACAACATGGACGTGATGTGAATAATGTGGAGGCCGTCTCTGCCTTTAGAAACAAAAGAAAAGAGCAACAGTTCAATAGCGATCGATGAGCCGGGAGACGGGGAGCGGGAAGGCATTACGCCCCCCCCCCCCCCCACCCTTCAGTTCCTCTGGTCCAACAGAGGACAGTCCTCAGAGTAGAGCCTTCGTCCTGGGGGGATCTGACCCCCTCAGCCCTCCTCTTCACTACAGTCTCTCTAGCTTTACATTTAGTTGGCTCCAAATTCATTATTTATGTACCGGGTATGAAACGGAAGAAAGCAAACCGATTGCTGAAAGGTGCTAAAACTAGAGGAAGTTGTGTGACATCACGTCCTGTCTTCTGAGCGCCAGCCTGCTTCCCCTGAGCGGGCTGGCTCAGGGTGGGCTGACGGAGGGCCGTGGTTCTCCTCCAACCACATGAAACGATGGAACCATGCATGAGCCCCAGAGAGGTGGAACCACAACATAAGGCTCCTGATAACTATTCGCCTGAACACACCTCAGAACAGCACCAGCAGAGCTACCGGTTCAACCCATGAAGGAGCTCCGGTTTACACCAGAGGGGGGCGCTAGGAGGAGATGGAGCTCAGGTTTACACCAGAGGGGGGCGCTAGGAGGAGGTGGAGCTCCGGTTTACACCAGAGGGGGGCGCTAGGAGGAGATGGAGCTCAGGTTTACACCAGAGGGGGGCGCTAGGAGGAGATGGAGCTCAGGTTTACACCAGAGGGGGGCGCTAGGAGGAGATGGAGCTCCGGTTTACACCAGAGGGGGGCGCTAGGAGGAGGTGGAGCTCCGGTTTACACCAGAGGGGGGCGCTAGGAGGAGATGGAGCTCAGGTTTACACCAGAGGGGGGCGCTAGGAGGAGATGGAGCTCAGGTTTACACCAGAGGGGGGCGCTAGGAGGAGATGGAGCTCCGGTTTACACCAGAGGGGGGCGCTAGGAGGAGATGGAGCTCAGGTTTACACCAGAGGGGGGCGCTAGGAGGAGATGGAGCTCAGGTTTACACCAGAGGGGGGCGCTAGGAGGAGGTGGAGCTCAGGTTTACACCAGAGGGGGGCGCTAGGAGGAGATGGAGCTCAGGTTTACACCAGAGGGGGGCGCTAGGAGGAGATGGAGCTCAGGTTTACACCAGAGGGGGGCGCTAGGAGGAGATGGAGCTCAGGTTTACACCAGAGGGGGGCGCTAGGAGGAGGTGGAGCTCAGGTTTACACCAGAGGGGGGCGCTAGGAGGAGATGGAGCTCCGGTTTACACCAGAGGGGGGCGCTAGGAGGAGGTGGAGCTCCGGTTTACACCAGAGGGGGGCGCTAGGAGGAGGTGGAGCTCAGGTTTACACCAGAGGGGGGCGCTAGGAGGAGGTGGAGCTCAGGTTTACACCAGAGGGGGGCGCTAGGAGGAGATGGAGCTCCGGTACAGGCAGAGGCCAGAGAGGTTCTGAGCAGGAGAGTATCTGAGGAGTAACTGAGGAGTATCTGAGGAGGATCTGAGGAGGAGAGTATCTGAGGAGGAGAGTATCTGAGGAGGAGAGTATCTGAGGAGGAGAGTATCTGAGGAGGAGAGTATCTGAGGAGAGAGACCCTTGACCACTCCTCCTAGCTGTAGCTCTACAGTGAGCCCTCCTCCTCATCCTCCTCATCCTCCTCCTCCCCCCCCCTCCTCCTCATCCTCCTCATCCTCCTCTTCCTCCTCCTCCTCCTCTTCCTCCTCCCCCTCCTCCTCCTCGCCGTGGCTCCTCTCTGTGTCTCTTAAGGCGGTCGTTTCTTCCTGTCTCTTCCAGCTCCTCTCCCAGACGTGAGGCACATGTGAAGCAGACGTATTTAAAGCCTTCCATATCTAACATCTACATGGAGGGCATGGCTGGGGAGTGGGGAGTGTGTGTGTGTGTGTGTGTGTGTGTGTGTGTGTGTGTGTGTGTGTGTGTGTGTGTGTGTGTGTGTGTGTGTGTGTGTGTGTGTGTGTGTGTGTGTGTGTGTCTCACAGCTCTGCTAAGGGAGAGATGGAATTTAACTTGCTCTTCTTTTGATTAGTGGTGGATGTTAGCTCCTATCTGAAGCTGCCAGCTATGCTCCTTGGCTGCCTACACACACACACACACACACACACACACACACACACACACACACACACACACACACACACACACACACACACACACACACACACACACACACGTACATGACACACACACACACACACACACACACACACACACACACACACACACACACACACACACACACACACACACACACACACACACACACTATCGTACATGATACACACAGTACAAAAACTCACAACCACTGACACTAGTGAATATACAGACAGGCCTGTGCATGGCCAGACAGTCTTATCATACATTAGAACACACACACACACACACACACACACACACACACACACACACACACACACACACACACACACACACACACACACACACACACACACACCTTCGACTGTAGTTTTTGTCCCTTGCTGTCTTATATCAGTGGCACTTTTTCAAAATGCAGATTCTTAACTTTCACTTGAAAGAATGAAGTACCACCTTCCACCTGCGTCTCTCCCCCCCACCACCTCTCTCTCTCTCTCCTCTCTCTCGCCCCCCCCCACCGCCTCTCTCTCTCTCTCTCTCTCTCTCTCTCTCTCTCTCTCTCTCTCTCTCTCTCTCTCTCTCTCTCTCTCTCTCTCTCTCTCTCCTCTCTCTCTCTCTCTCTCTCTCTCTCTCTCTCTCTCTCGTTTTTGTCCTCCTTCGCTCTGCCTCTTCCCTGACTGTCATGCCTCTCTTTATATAATTTCTCCATTATAACACCTGCATGCTTCAGCTAGTTATGTGTGTGAGTGAGTATTTGTGTGTGTGTGTTTGTATGTACAGGGGTGTGGTCTCTGGTACTCTTAATGTGGTATGTAATAGTATAGTATTAAACATAGATATATAATTATCTCCTACAGTTGAATTTGTCGAGTATATCACACACAGTGTAATGCATACTATTTATTATACTGTATACACCACCCCCACCTTCTCCACCCCCACCCCCACCATCTCACCACCACCCCCACCTTCTCACCACCCCCACCTTCTCCACCACCACCCCCACCTTCTCCACCACCACCCCCACCTCACCACCACCACCACCCCCCCCACCTCTCACCACCCCCCCACCTCTCCACCACCACCCCCCACCTTCTCACCACCCCCCACCTCACCACCACCACCACCACCCCCCCTCCTCCACCACCACCCCCCCCCCCACCACCACCACCACCACCACCACCCCCCACCCCCCCCACCATCTCACCACCACCCCCACCTCTCACCACCCCCACCTTCACCACCCCCCACCCCCACCTCACCACCACCACCCCCACTCCACCACCCCCCCCACCTTCACCACCACCACCCCCCACCTTCCACCACCCCCACCTCACCACCACCACCCCCACCTTCACCACCACCACCCCCACCTTCTCACCACCCCCACCTTCACCACCACCACCACCACCACCCCCCCCCCACCACCACCACCCCCCTCCTCCACCACCACCCCCCTCCTCCACCACCACCACCACCACCACCACCACACCACCCTCTCACCACCCCCACCTTCTCACCACCCCCACCTCACCACCACCACCCCCACCTTCACCACCACCACCCCCACCTTCTCACCACCCCCACCTTCACCACCACCACCCCCCACCTTCTCACCACCCCCACCTTCACCACCACCCCCACCATCTCACCACCACCCCCACCTTCTCACCACCCCCACCTTCTCACCACCCCACCTTCACCACCACCACCCCCACCTTCACCACCACCACCCCCACCTTCTCACCACCCCCACCTTCACCACCACCACCCCCACCTTCACCACCACCACCCCCACCTTCTCACCACCCCCACCTTCACCACCACCACCCCCACCTTCACCACCACCACCCCCACCTTCTCCACCCCCACCCCCACCTTCTCCACCACCACCCCCACCATCTCACCACCACCCCCACCTTCTCACCACCCCCACCTTCACCACCACCACCCCCACCTTCACCACCACCACCCCCACCTTCTCCACCACCACCACCTTCACCACCACCACCACCACCACCCCACCACCACCCCCCTCCTCCACCACCACCACCCCCTCCTCCACCACCACCCCCACCTTCTCCACCACCACCCCCCTCCTCCACCACCACCACCACCCCCCTCCACCACCACCACCCCCCTCCACCACCACCACCACCACCCCTATCCTCCACCACCACCACCCCCACCCCCACCACCCCCACCTTCACCACCACCACCCCCCTCCTCCACCACCACCACCACCAGCCCTATCCTCCACCACCACCACCCCCACCACCCCCACCTTCACCACCACCACCCCCCTCCTCCACCACCACCACCACCACCACCACCTCCACCACCACCACCACCACCACCACCACCACCACCACCACCATCACCCCCACCACCACCACCACCACCACCACCACCACCCCCACCTTCACCACCACCACCACCACCACCTCCACCATCACCACCACCACCACCCCCCTCCTCCACCACCACCACCACCACCACCACCTCCACCATCACCACCACCACCACCCCCCTCCTCCACCACCACCACCATCACCACCCCCACCACCACCACCTCCACCATCACCACCACCACCACCCCCCTCCTCCACCACCACCACCATCACCACCACCACCACCCCCCTCCTCCACCACCACCACCATCACCACCCCCTTCCTCCACCACCACTCCCCTTCCTCCACCACCACCCCCCTCCTCCACCACCACCACCCCCTTCCTCCACCACCACCACCACCACCACCACTCCCCTTCCTCCACCACCCCTCTCCTCCACCACCACCACCACCACCACCACCTCCACCACCAGCAGCCTTTAGTGGGGAGGGGGGAGAGAAGCAGAGTCGTGGGAGGGAGGGAGGGGGAGGGAGTAGAGAGGGAGGGGGGATGGAGGAGGGAGGGGGGAGGGAGGACACAACAAGAGAGAGAAGGGGAGACGGCGTCGGTGAAGAGAGGGAGAAAATTAAAACAGCAATAAGTAAAGAGAGAGAGAGGGTTGAGGGATAGAGAGAGACGAGAGAGAGAGACAGGAAGGGTGCCCCTCCCTTCATTCCCTGCAGATTGTTCATTGAAATCTCCTCCAGACTGGAGCTGCATTATTCATCCTCCAGTGTTGCACCGTTTACATTCTCACACAACTCTGGGTGGCATTGGTTTCATGTGATCCAGGGTTTGTTCTTCTACCACCTTATTGGCCGGGGTACCACGCACGCACGCACGCACGCACGCACGCACGCACGCACGCACGCACGCACGCACGCACGCACGCACGCACGCACGCACGCACGCACAGAGCAGTAGTTATGAAAGCAGCACTTCACTCCAAATCCCAGTCCCTCCATGGCCGCTCAGTCCAGAGTCTTTGCTCAAGATGATCCTCCACCACCACCTCCACTACCACCTCCACCTCCACCACCACCACCACCACCACCACCTCCACCACCACCACCTCCACCACCACCACCCACCACTACCCACCCACCAATTTTTTCACATGCGTCCCCTTTCGTTTCCCACATACTTAGCGTCGTTCTTACTGCAAGGTGCAGTACCGTCTCTGAGCCAGCAGGTGGCAGCCACGCACCACGCCACCGGGCGGCCCGGGCCGTGTCTGAGCCTAATGGCTTGTGGCGGCGGCTGCTTGTGAGTAATACGCTAGGAAAATGCCTTCCATAACCTATTGTTCACATCGGGGAGGAGGAGGAGGGAAAGGAGGGACATGAGAAAAACAAACAAGTGAAGAAGAGGAGGAGAGATATGAAGAGAGAGTGGGAGGAAGGGGTGTGTCTGGGAGGGGGTGAGAGAGTGAAGCTGGTGAATGTGTGCACGAGTCAGGTCCTCTTCTGGAGGCGGGGGGGGGGGGGAGCTGGGAATAGAGGCTTGATGTGGTGTATTCAGCACGCACACACGTACATACGTGAACGCACAACCACACACTCTTTAATGGAGGAGGATCCCCCCGTCGCCCCCATGACCAGGAATGGGCGGCGCTCCCGTTCCCAGGAATGTCTGGGGGAGTGAACGGGGAGTGAACGGGGGTCCGCATGCTGTGGATACAGACACTAACGACTCCTCGGCCACAGAAGATGAATTAATTAGTCGCTAAAAACTAGTCGCTAGAATGTGCCGTTTGACCTCAGGACCAACAGTAAACTGTGTTTGCTTCATAACGCATTAAGACCTCCATTACGATTCATATTCAGGTTCTGCTGCTAGTTTAGTCGATGCCTTTATCCAAAGTTTGACCGTATCGACAGGTCATTAAGGAGCAGGTAGGGGTTAGACGGTACAGAGACAGGTCATTAAGGAGCAGGTAGGGGTTAGACAGTACAGAGACAGGTCATTGAGGAGCAGGTAGGGGTTAGACAGTACAGAGACAGGTCATTAAGGAGCAGGTAGGGGTTAGACAGTACAGAGACAGGTCATTAAGGAGCAGGTAGGGGTTAGACAGTACAGAGACAGGTCATTAAGGAGCAGGTAGGGGTTAGACGGTACAGAGACAGGTCATTAAGGAGCAGGTAGGGGTTAGACGGTTACAGAGACAGGTCATTAAGGAGCAGGTAGGGGTTAGACAGTACAGAGACAGGTCATTGAGGAGCAGGTAGGGGTTAGACAGTACAGAGACAGGTCATTAAGGAGCAGGTAGGGGTTAGACAGTACAGAGACAGGTCATTAAGGAGCAGGTAGGGGTTAGACAGTACAGAGACAGGTCATTAAGGAGCAGGTAGGGGTTAGACAGTACAGAGACAGGTCATTAAGGAGCAGGTAGGGGTTAGACAGTACAGAGACAGGTCATTACGGAGCAGGTAGGGGTTAGACGGTACAGAGACAGGTCATTAAGGAGCAGGTAGGGGTTAGACAGTACAGAGACAGGTCATTAAGGAGCAGGTAGGGGTTAGGCAGTACAGAGACAGGTCATTAAGGAGCAGGTAGGGGTTAGACGGTTACAGAGACAGGTCATTAAGGAGCAGGTAGGGGTTAGACAGTACAGAGACAGGTCATTGAGGAGCAGGTAGGGGTTAGACAGTACAGAGACAGGTCATTAAGGAGCAGGTAGGGGTTAGACAGTACAGAGACAGGTCATTAAGGAGCAGGTAGGGGTTAGACAGTACAGAGACAGGTCATTAAGGAGCAGGTAGGGGTTAGACAGTACAGAGACAGGTCATTAAGGAGCAGGTAGGGGTTAGACAGTACAGAGACAGGTCATTACGGAGCAGGTAGTGGTTAGACAGTACAGAGACAGGTCATTAAGGAGCAGGTGGGGGTTAGACAGTACAGAGACAGGTCATTACGGAGCAGGTAGTGGTTAGACAGTACAGAGACAGGTCATTAAGGAGCAGGTAGGGGTTAGACAGTACAGAGACAGGTCATTAAGGAGCAGGTAGGGGTTAGACGGTCCAGAGACAGGTCATTAAGGAGCAGGTAGGGGTTAGACGGTACAGAGACAGGTCATTAAGGAGCAGGTAGGGGTTAGACGGTCCAGAGACAGGTCATTAAGGAGCAGGTAGGGGATAGACAGTACAGAGACAGGTCATTAAGGAGCAGGTAGGGGTTAGACAGTACAGAGACAGGTAGGGGATAGACAGTACAGAGACAGGTCATTAAGGAGCAGGTAGGGGTTAGACAGTACAGAGACAGGTCATTAAGGAGCAGGTGGGGGTTAGACAGTACAGAGACAGGTCATTAAGGAGCAGGTAGGGGTTAGACGGTCCAGAGACAGGTCATTAAGGGGCAGGTAGGGGTTGGACAGAGACAGGTCATTAAGGAGCAGGTAGGGGTTAGACAGTACAGAGACAGGTCATTAAGGAGCAGGTAGGGGTTAGACGGTCCAGAGACAGGTCATTAAGGGGCAGGTAGGGGTTAGACGGTCCAGAGACAGGTCGTTAAGGAGCAGGTAGGGGTTAGACGGTCCAGAGACAGGTCATTAAGGAGCAGGTAGGGGTTAGACAGTACAGAGACAGGTCATTATGGAGCAGGTAGGGGTTAGACAGTACAGAGACAGGTCATTAAGGAGCAGGTAGGGGTTAGACAGTACAGAGACAGGTCATTAAGGAGCAGGTAGGGGTTAGACAGTACAGAGACGGGTCATTAAGGGGCAGGTGGGGGTTAGACAGTACAGAGACAGGTCATTATGGAGCAGGTAGGGGTTAGACAGTACAGAGACAGGTCATTATGGAGCAGGTAGGGGTTAGACAGAGAGAGGTCATTAAGGAGCAGGTAGGGGTTAGACAGTACAGAGACAGGTCATTAAGGAGCAGGTAGGGGTTAGACAGTACAGAGACAGGTCATTAAGGAGCAGGTAGGGGTTAGACGGTCCAGAGACAGGTCATTAAGGAGCAGGTAGGGGTTAGACAGTACAGAGACAGGTCATTATGGAGCAGGTAGGGGTTAGACAGTACAGGGACAGGTCATTAAGGAGCAGGTAGGGGTTAGACAGTACAGAGACAGGTCATTAAGGAGCAGGTAGGGGTTAGACGGTCCAGAGACAGGTCATTAAGGAGCAGGTAGGGGTTAGACAGTATAGAGACAGGTCATTATGGAGCAGGTAGGGGTTGGACGGTCCAGAGACAGGTCAATAGGGAGCAGGTAGGGGTTAGACGGTCCAGAGACAGGTCAATAAGGGGCAGGTAGGGGTTAGACAGTACAGAGACAGGTCATTAAGGAGCAGGTAGGGGTTAGACGGTCCAGAGACAGGTCATTAAGGAGCAGGTAGGGGTTAGATGGTCCAGAGACAGGTCATTAAGGAGCAGGTAGGGGTTAGACGGTCCAGAGACAGGTCAATAGGGAGCAGGTAGGGGTTGGACAGTCCAGAGACAGGTCATTAAGGGGCAGGTGGGGGTTAGACGGTCCAGAGACAGGTCATTAAGGAGCAGGTAGGGGTTAGACGGTCCAGAGACAGGTCAATAGGGAGCAGGTAGGGGTTGGACGGTCCAGAGACAGGTCATTAAGGGGCAGGTAGGGGTTAGACGGTCCAGAGACAGGTCGTTAAGGAGCAGGTAGGGGTTAGACGGTCCAGAGACAGGTCATTAAGGAGCAGGTAGGGGTTAGACAGAGAGAGAGGTCATTAAGGAGGGGGTAGGGGTTAGGCAGTACAGAGACAGGTCAATAGGGAGCAGGTAGGGGTTGGACGGTCCAGAGACAGGTCATTAAGGGGCAGGTGGGGGTTAGGCAGTACAGAGACAGGTCAATAGGTAGTGTCCTCTGCGTATCTCTCTTCTGTCTGGGGTCCCACCCCCAGCCGGGGGTAGAGCGGCTCATCAACGCCTCGCTGCCGGTGGCTCAGGTTTGGAAGGTTAAGCATCGTGATTTATGATTCTGTAACGAGGAGGGCCTTCAGAATACCACGAGAACCAATCAACACTTGGAACAATGTGCCCACCCACCTTCGACTCTTAGACACTCTCTTCTCACTCTCTCTCTGCTGCTGTTGCTCGCTCACTCGCTGCGCTTGATTTGCATCTCTTAGACGTGGACGAGCCCGTCCAGATGTAGAGGTGCTGCCTTACCATCTGTGTCTGCATGGCTTCATCTTCATAATGAGTCTGCTGTAGAAGGAGCTCATGTGGGTTAGCGTGCACTCAGACACACGCACACAGACACGCACACACACACATTCGCGCCCCTTCCCACGGAGGCGGGAATGAAGAGACCCCCTTCCCAGGTGTAGTCATAGTGTGTATGCATACACATATACACTCACGTGCACAAGCATGCAAAACCACGTATTCACACAGACACACACGTATGTGTCATCGCACGCACAACTGAGGACCAAAGAAATAACTCCCAGGAAAAGGCCCACGTGCACACAGGAAAAGGCCCACGTGCACACAGGAAAAGGCCCACGTGCTCACACGAAAAGGCCCACACGTGCACAGCCATGTGGAGGCGAGGCGTACTTCTTCTTCTAACGTATGACGATGAGTAACACACAGCTCTGACACTATACCAACCGACGATGATGATGTATGACCATAGCATGAAGTCGGCGTTATGTTAGCCTTAACGTCACCTGGTTTGTTTGATGTAACCTGATGTTAGCCTGATGCTACCATAATGTCTGTGTGATGTAGCCAGGTGTTAGCCTGATGCTACCATCATGTCTGTTTGATGTAGCCAGGTGTTAGCCTGATGTTACCATCATGTCTGTTTGATGTAGCCTGGTGTTAGCCTGATGCTACCACCATGTCTGTTTGATGTAGCCTGGTGTTAGCCTGATGCTACCATAATGTCTGTTTGATGTAGCCGGGTGTTAGCCTGATGCTACCATAATGTCTGTTTGATGTAGCCTGATGTTAGCCTGATGCTACCATAATGTCTGTTGTCTTTGTCCGTGTTGTTTCAACAACAGTACAATCCAGACATGTCTGCCTGAGTTATTGAAGTATTGAATGAGAAGTGAAGTGAGAAGCTAAAGCGATGTGTAGGCCCGACATGAGTCCCCCCCAGGGAGTCTGCAGAGTTTCAGTTTGAACGACCAAAGACAAGAAGATGCAAAGGCTGGCATTCCTCTGCAGATTAGAGACCATTCCCACAATGCAACAGTGGGTAATGGCGCTGGTGGTTGCCCAATGAGGGGACTCTAAACTCTCCTTATCAACAAGAATAAAGACACACAAACACAACTCTATAGTCACCTCTTTAAACAAGATCACACACACACACACTCACACACACACACACACACACACACTCACACTCACACACACACACTCACTCACACTCACACTCACACTCACACTCACACTCACACACACACACACTCACACTCACACTCACACACACACACACACACACACACACACACACACACACTAAGAAGCGGTGGGAGTGACATAACATTTGTACCGGGGGACTTAAGTATTAATTCCCCTGCCTGGTGAATTTGTAAAAATTAAATCCTTTGCTAATCGTAGAGAGAGATGCTGAGCGGCGGGAGAAAAGGTTTTGTGTAAATGAGTGAAGAGGAGTTCCTCCTGTCGTTATCTGCACCTCAGAACACGTCTCCAACCTCTGGCTCGGACTAGCAGAGGGGCGGGGCTGAGGGGCGGGGCTGAGGGGCGGGGCTGAGGGGCGGGCTGAGGGGCGGGGCTGAGGGGCGGGGCTGAGGGGAGGAGCTGAGGGGCGGGGCTGAGGGGAGGAGCTGAGGGGGAAGAGCTGAGGGGGAGGAGCTGAGGGGGAGGGGCTGAGGGGGTGAGGGGAGGAGCTATGGGGGAGGAGCTGAGGGGAGGTCATGTGGGGCTCGATCCACCGCTAGGCTCTCTGGGTAATCCATAGGATCTCAGAGCAGGAGGAGCCAGGAGCTGAGAGGAGGAGAGCTCCTTCGTGTGTGTGTGTGTGTGTGTGTGTGTTATCTTGGATTCCCCCTTGTTCTCTTTACTTTCTCACCTCTGCACGCACCCACACACACACACATGCGTGTCCTTAGAGCTTAATTTGGAATAGACTCTTCATTTGAGTTGCTTTGATGTAGCGTGGCTTCGCTCAAACGTAGAGTATCTGATACACACACACACGGCCACAAGGGGCTGTTTGAGGAACACACACACACACACACACACACACACACACACACACACACACACACACACACACACACACACACACACACACACACACACCTCGTCCCACCCCTCCATCCCATGTCCTCCATCTTAAGTTAATTTGCAGTTTAACGAGCATGCTTATGCGGGCCATCATCCAGCTAATTTATGGAGATGGGGTCTCTCTCCCTCTCTCTCTCCCTCTCTCTCTCTCTCTCTCTCCCTCTCTCTCTCTCTCTCTCTCTCTCTCTCTCGCCCGGCCCCTGGTGGCCCCACACAGAGGGCCCTCATCTCGCTGACTAATAAAGCCTGTCTGTTGGTTCGTCTGGGGGCCCTGGTGAAGTGAATGGGGATGTTAATAAAACAAAAGAGAGAATGGAGGAACGGGGGCTGATGGAGTAAAGGAATGGAAGTCATTACAATAAAACAAGGAACAAATCGTACTCATTGTTGGATGAACCTGTGTTCAACATTTTACACTTCAATGACGCCTACTATTATCTCCACATTACAATCCCTTCCCCTGTTTCCTTTCCCTAATATCCTGTTATGAATATGATGTGTTAGGGATACGAGTCCCCCTTGGTGGTCTGGGCGGGCTCGTCCTCTCCTGAAGCTGCCATATGCTTCCCCGCCCCTCCTCACTGCCTCCACCCTTCCCACGGGTCCATCTTCCTCTCTGAGGGCTTCTCCACCTCCACGCTCCCCCTCCTTTGTTCCTCGAGGTGCTTCCTAGGCCCCGTCCACACGAGCTAAAACCATATTTTCCCCTCCGTTTTCCTTGGCAGTGTTTCAGGAATTTCTCGGAAGACGGACTCATTGCAAAATCGCATCTAGCTGTAGAAACGCTGTAGTACATATTCAAGGCCACTGTGTGGCGCTGGTTCTCCACCAAAAAAATAAGAACATTCTCCTCCTCGACTGTATGTTTGGATACAGTGCGCATCAAGCCTGCACGCTGTACCCAAACATACAGTCGAGGGGGAGGAAGCAGTTGTTTAACCTTGTAGATTGAGCAGAAAATACTTTTTAATGTACGGTTAATAACTAAATTGACCAAGGGGCTGTATTTAAAGCTACAAAAATAATACAAATAAAATCAAACAAAACAAATTCGACGGAACTCTTCCGTTGCCCAGCTGGTGGGGGGGCGATGACGTCATCGTTTGCGTTTGAGGGGTCTACACGAATCCGAACACGGAAACGCATAGGGCGTCTATCTTATCCACCCTGGAACCTGGTTTAAAAAAAGTGTGTTTGCAGGCACCGCAAGTGTGGGATCGGTCGGCCCAAACGCACATGACTCATACGTTATTTGACACAGAAATGGTTCCCGTGTGGACAGGGCCGGGGAGACGGCTTCTGGAGGGCCCAGAGGGGGAGGGAGGTTTAGAACCAAAGGCCCCCCCCTGAGTTCTGGCCACATCCGGACCGTGGGACACGAGATTCAAAGAAGAGGAAACCGGCTTCAGACGAGCCGTCCTTCAGGTCTCAGACCAGCCGGCGCTGCTCTACTGACAAGCAGGGTTATCGTCTCATGGCTTAGCGGAAACCTTTTTCCTGCTGTCTCTTTATTTCTAATTGAGTGTTGTCTTCTGACGATCCGGCCTCCTCCTCTCCTTCTCTTATACTCTATCTCTCCTTGTCTCCTTCTCTTAAACGCTATCTCTCCTTCCCTCCTCTCCTCTCCTTCTGTCTCCACCTCCCTCTCTCTCGCGCGGTCAGGTGATGTTGTTCACATTTCATTTCCCAGCAGCCTTTGGGACTGTCTCGATGCACCGTGATAGCTGACACGTGTGTTAGCATTAGAATTAGCACGCCAGACCGCTATCGATTCTCCCTCACCCCCCTCCCCCCTCCTCACCCACCTCACCCTCCTCACCCCTCCTCACCCTCCTCAGCCCTCCTCACCCCTCCTCACCCCTCCTCACCCTCCTCACCCCTCCTCACCCTCCTCAGCCCTCCTCACCCCTCTTCACCCTCCTCACCCCTCCTTCACCCTCCTCCACCCTCTTCACCCTCCTCCACCCTCTCCCCCCTCCTCCCCCCTCCTCACCCCTCCTCACCCGCCGGTATTCCTCACACCATTTTATTTATTTCTCCTTTGTCAACGCATCGTTTTCTATTCACTCATTCCCCCAGCGCACGTGCACAGCACACACACAAACACACACGCACGTGCACACACACACACGCACAGCTATTGCCCCCCTATTCTCTTCCATCTTTATAGTTTGCCTACTGTGTGTGCGTGTGTGTTTGTGTGTGTGTGCAGGCCAGCCGGGTGAGAGATGCCAAAGCCATCGCTTGACATGAAATCCATATTGGTCGTCTAACACCATCATAATATCATAAATAACAATGGAAATATTGTGTGCGGGCTGCGTGTGTGTGCGTGTGTGCAGAGCTCCCCCTGGTGGTGGAGGGGTCGGGCTAGCTCCTGTGCTGATAATGGGTGCCTTTGTGTGTCTTTGTGTCTCTGACCGCGACCGGGACGGTTAGATAACACTGCATGGAACCGGGTTTAGAAAAATAAATAGAAATGGGAGTTTTTTTAATTCTGGACTTGGGGTCACCACTTAATGCTTTGGCTGTTAACGCCCCCAGAATGGACGCCGCTACACAGCCTCATTATCTACGGTTTATTTAAAAAGGAACAGATACAGAAACACACCCGTGAAACATCCGATGTTTGGATCGTAGTGTTTTAAGCCAAAGCTAATTACGACATTTGTCCCTAGTGGGGCTTTTGGTTAAAAATAATGATACAGATTAACGTTAAAAGTAAGAAAATGGAAATTAAATAAAATGGTAAGTAAAAGAAGATAAAAGCCATACAGAGAGCACATTGTCAAAATGGCTGAACAGCAGTCAGTCTCAAAGAGCCTTTCATTAATACACCTGGTCTGTTGAATGGATCCATTCTGTGCGCACAGACCCACTGGGCAACAAAATACTTCAAACAGGTCGACTGTTCAATGACTCAGATGTCCTTTATAATGTCATTGGGTTTCTGTAGTGCAGTGGAGGGTTACTGGATGTTTTTAATGTAAGAACTGTGATGCCCCTTCCCAATGTCCTCTTTGAAAGGACCACTTGTCCTTTAAGAAGCAGTCCTGATCTACAGCCATCTCTCCTGGCAGAGAACATGGAGCTAACGCTGTGGGTTCAGTTCCCGCGAGGGGACCTAGTCAGAGAGTAACCCCCCCACCCTGGTGACCCCGGAGACCCACTGCTCCTGCTAGACTCTTCTCCATCCCTTCGCTCCCCCTCCTCTTCCTCGTGGCCTCGGGTCAGAAATGGTCAAAAGTCAAAGAGGAAATGGCGGACCTTGAGACGGCAGAGGACGGATCCTCTGCTGTGTCCCTGAGCTCCTGTCCGTGTGAGGTGGGGACATGTGTGACCACGCTGTCCTGGTCGGCATCACAAGCCCTCGGTTCAGAGGTCCACAGCCCAGAGTCGTGCTGCAGAGGACTGCAGGTTCCTGGGCCGTGCTCGCTGGCTGGGAGCATTAATCACACAATTGAATTGAAGCTAATTGCCGTCGTTCTGTCAAATGGCGGCTGATGCTGCGGCCCGCTGTGGAATTACCTGGGTGCTGTTTCTGCAATTTGCTTTACTTCATATCGAAGGGTAGCGCAGACTGGAGTGGATTAAGGCAATGTCACGGCGCTAATATGAGAGAGAGAGAGAGAGAGAGAGAGAGAGAGAGAGAGAGAGAGAGAGAGAGAGAGAGAGAGAGAGAGAGAGAGATGTATGTGATGACAGTAACCTGGTGGTGGAGCAGGTAACCCAGATCTCTGGGCTGGGGAGAGGTTTAACCAGTTACCCTGTGAAGTCTACCTTCAGGTTATTAACCTATGCAGATGAAGACAGAACTACAGCGCGTCCCGTGACTGAATTACCAATTTCTTACACTAGATTGCCATTCTACCAAGTGCATATGGTGAGGCGTGAAATATGTGTTTGTGAAGCCACGAATCAGCTCTGCATGTGATGGGGGAATGGTTTCTACGGGTTTAATGTGGGCGACAAAGTGCATTGTTATCTACGCCGTGGAGCTGTAAAAGCTCAATATATTTAGCTTGTTGTGCCAGTTAGATTCCCCAGCGTTCTCACCCAGTTCCACACAATAAGGGATATCAAACAGGGAGATTGAAGAGAGGAAACCAAGAAGGTATCAACCCAAACATGCAGCGGCCAGAGTCTGGAACAGTCAGGGTCCGGACTAACCCATGTCTGTTAACCAAGACCAGTGTTAGAGCTTAGTTCAACTGAGACAAGTGGTAGAGTGTTTAACTAAGACCAGCGGTAGTGTTTAACTAAGACCAGGGGTAGTGTTTAACTGAGACCAGCGGTAGTGTTTAACTGAGACCAGCGGTAGTGTTTAACTGAGACCAGTGGTAGTTATTAACTAAGACCAGCGGTAGTGTTTAACTAAGACCAGGGGTAGTGTTTAACTGAGACCAGCGGTAGTGTTTAACTAAGACCAGGGGTAGTGTTTAACTGAGACCAGCGGTAGTGTTTAACTGAGACCAGTGGTAGTTATTAACTAAGACCAGGGGTAGAGTGGTGCATGTGTTCAACTGGCAGAGATTAAATGAAGGCCTGATCCTCCCGCTCGCTGAGCAGCCGGTCTTCCTTACGTGATCAGGTCCTTATTTTTTCCTTCGGAGGCGCGTTCATCACACTCCACAGCCGCGGTGCCACCAGGCGCTGCCAACGCTGGCTCCGGCTGGTTTCTGTTCACCCTTTTGTTCCTCCTCCCTGCCTGCCGCCGGGCGGGGGGAGGCTGCCAACGCTTTACGGGCGACTCATTAGGAAGGCTGGATCCGCAGAATACTGTCGCAGGAACACGGGCATTAGCTCAAGAAAAGAGGAGCAGAAGCCCACACGTCCACTGAGACGGCGTTCCAAAGAGCTAAACAGGGAAGCTGGTCCTCTCCTTGTGAACGCAAAGGATCGGTTTGATAAGATATTCTTCTTTCACTCTTTATTTCCACACCTTTGACCAACCATACCAGACCAGCCGTAGTGTGACTCTGTCTCTCTGACCAGCTGCATATGTTCGGCTCTTCTTGGAACGCTTTGATCTGTTTGATAGCTCCATGCACGACATGGTGAGTTGACAGTGGGTTGGATCTAGTGTATATTATATATAGGTTAGTTAGTCAGGTCCTTTAATGTCCCCAAGGGGATAATTGTTTATTATAATCTACACATTCACCAGAAGGCCCCCCAGCCTAGCGTGAGGACAGATGTCTGATCACAGGGCCCCCATCTGTTCTGAGGCCACTTCCACACCACAGCCCTCAACATCTCCCTCCTTTCAGAGTGCAGAGCGATGATTCATCATCAATCATATGCCATATCACTTTATAGATGTATTAAAAGAGCTATTACAATGTGTTTCTGAGGTGCTGGGCCCACAGTACTTTCCGGGGCAGAGGACTAGAAGGAGAACTTCACAAAAGGTATGCATATGATCAGCCAGTGATTTAAATAAAATATGAATGCAGTCATGAAGTTATTAACCACATGGCTGGCTTTGATGAACTGCCCAAAGCTTTTGAGATAAATACTAAAGGGGGGTGAATGCATCCATGTTATTAAGATGATTAATTGCCATTTCACTTCCATTTCCCCCTTTCCCGAGACTCCGTTAACCTTAAGCCATCATGTGGAAAAGGGTGCGCCCAACTGCTGAGAGTTTGGAAGTGTGTTCACTTTGTTGGAGCGAGTGCACAGCAGCTTTGTGTCTTGTTTCAGCGTGTGACTGTGAATGTGATTGCTAGCTTTGCATGTAATGAAGATTAACAGTTACAATGGTTTTGTTGTGGATATAGTGAATACATGGATTAGCTTTAAATACCCTTTATTCCTGAAACGGTAGATTCACACGCTGCCTTCGCCCCTTCTTTGCTAAGCCAAAAAGTACTTGATTTCTTTCAAATTAGTCTTGTTTTAAATATCGACTGCTTGAAAACGTTTCACAGTCTGTGTTTAACAAAGATAAACTATTTTGTTCAGTGGGAAGTACTGCTGCATGTGTTGTTTTAAGATGTCCCTACCTGTAGCCAGGCGAATGTCATCACTTAGCTCTGACATTTATTTGGGAAGACAATGTTGACCCTCACAAAACCATCGACTCAAGCTAAATGTGTCCCACCTTAAGACTTCCCCCCTAAAGGGTCCCACATAAAGGGTCCCACCTAAAGGTTTCCCACCTTAAGACTTCCCCCCTAAAGGGTCCCACCTTAAGGTGTCCCACCTAAATGTTGTCCTCCATTCGATTCTACCAAACCCAGTTTTTCTTTGTGTACGTTAAACAGAACAAAACTCTTAATCTATTTACGTGTATTGGCGTTTGAGATGTACGTTTAACACGGTGGGACCAGCAGAATTTTTGTATTATTCCGACATTTTATCAGTTGGTGATGAAGGCCTGAGGTCAGACGGTCTGGCCACAGAGCTCAAGGTGGGCCCTGTGGCTCTCAGGGCCCGCTTGCCATCTGATAACCGCATTGATGGCAGACGAGAGCTATGCTAATCACGCGCCTTATCTCGTTGGTTTTTCTAATTAACAGTGCCATGAGCATATTTAATTACCTTGACTCAAAGCATGCAAAATCAATTAAACTCCAGTTGCAGCCCTTTTCTTCCTGCTCTGATCAGATTGTAAATGTTTTTATCGTTAACGTTTACAGAAGAATGTTCTTACAGGAAGATGAAGATGTCTCACTTTGTTCCATTCTTATGTGGCCAGGATATAGTGAGCAAAGTGACACTGAACCAATCTCTTGCTTTTCCCACCATCTTCCAATTTTCGTATTTATAATTACATTTGGCCTTTTTATGACATATTTTAGACTAAATGACTAATCTTTAATAATGAGTAGACTCTGAATTAATGAACTTTATTGGACATTTTAAAGACTAAATGATGGATAATAATTAGTAGATTGTGTAGACTAAAACAATGTATTTCATAGACTAAATGATGAATAATAATGAATAATCTAGAACAATGGACGCTTCAGGCATAAGAATACCACAGCCCAAGCATTGGAAGAAATATGGAAATAACATAAATGGGTCTTCCTCCCCATTACTCAGAGGCTGAGCTACTAGAATGGTGCGTATTCATCTCCTTCCACCTGGCAGAAGGTTCATCTGTAGTCCTCACACAGAAGAGGTCCGGGCTGGAGCATATCTACAGCGGCTCGCTGGTAGCTCCTCTTCTACTCCTCCCCTCGCTCCTCTCCGTCTCCTCCTGCTCCCACACCGAGCCGTCTCTTCTACTCCTCCCCTCGCTCCTCTCCGTCTCCTCCTGCTCCCACACCGAGCCGTCTCTCCGCTCGAGTGGATATCAGATGCTCTCTCTCTGAGACATCGTGGCTATTGTCTCCTCTCCCGTACAGAGCCCTGGAGAGGAGAGGAGAGGAGAGGAGAGGAGAGGAGGAGAGAGGAGAGGAGAGGAGAGGAGAAGTGGAGGGAGGAGAGGTGCAGAGAGGGGAGGGGAGGAGGGGAGGGGAGGAGAAGTGGAGGGAGGAGAGGAGCAGAGGGGGGAGGGGAGGAGGGGAGAGGAGAGGAGACGAGAGGAGGAGAGGAGGAGAGAGGAGAGGAGAGAAGGGGGGAGGAGAGGAGGGGAGGGGAGGAGAAGTGGAGGGAGGAGAGGAGCAGAGGGGGGAGGGGAGGAGGGGAGAGGAGACGAGACGAGAGGAGGAGAGGAGGAGAGAGGAGAGGAGGAGAGGAGAGAAGAGAGGAGGAGAGGAGGAGAGAGGAGAGGAGAGAAGGGGGGAGGAGAGGAGGGGAGGGGAGGAGAAGTGGAGGGAGGAGAGGAGCAGAGAGGGGAGGGGAGAGGAGACGAGAGGAGGAGAGGAGGAGAGAGAAGAGGAGAGAAGGGGAGAGGAGAGGAGGGGAGGGGAGAGGAGGGGAGGAGAGGAGAAGTGGAGGGAGGAGAGGAGCAGAGAGGGGAGGGAGGAGGGGAGAGGAGCAGAGAGGAGAGGAGAGAGGAGGAAAGGAGAGGGGAGGAGGAGAGGAGAGAGGGGAGGAGAGGAGAGGAGGGGAGGAGAGGGGAGAGAGGGGAGGAGGAGAGGAGGGGAGGAGGAGAGGAGGGGAGGAGCGGAGAGGAGGAGGAGAGGAGAGGAAAGAAGAGGAGAGGAGCAGAGAGGAGGAGAGGAGCTGGGAGGAGCAGAGAGGAGAGAGGATGAGAGGAGAGGGGAGGAGGAGAGAGGAGGAGAGGAGAGGGGAGGAGGAGAGAGGAGGAGAGGAGAGGGGAGGAGGAGAGAGGAGGAGAGGAGAGGGGAGGAGGAGAGAGGAGGAGAGGAGAGGGGAGGAGGAGAGAGGAGAGGGGAGGAGGAGAGAGGGGAGGAGGAGAGAGGAGAGGGGAGGAGGAGAGAGGAGGAGAGGAGAGGGGAGGAGGAGAGAGGAGAGAGGGGAGGAGGAGAGAGGAGAGGGGAGGAGGAGAGAGGAGAGAGGGGAGGAGGAGAGGAGAGAGGAGGAGAGGAGAGGAGAGGGGAGGAGGAGAGAGGAGGAGAGGAGAGGGGAGGAGGAGAGAGGAGGAGAGGAGAGGGGAGGAGGAGAGAGGAGGAGAGAGGAGCGCAGGCTGCTGGCCGCTTGCTGAAGACCTCAGAGCTGGCAGGAAGGAGGCGCCGTTTTGACACGTTGTTCCAATGAGACTGTTTCCCTGTCCCAACATCAACCCGTTTACTTCTTCATAGCGGCTGTGCTCTGAGTTGGAGAGCGAGTGTGAACCCACGCAGCAGGAAGCAGCGGCCCTGGGGATCAGCATGGAGTTCATCTCAGGGATATTTATACACACAGATATTGTGGGGACGCCAAACAGCAGAAGACTGTAAATAAAAACACTTGAACAGCAAGCGTGGCCCCCTGTGGAGGAGAACAAAGGAGGAGGACCATGGACCAGAGGAGCTCCTCTTCAGACGACGGAGCTCTTCTTCACTCTGAAACCATCAGGCTCCGTCAGACTGAGGAGGCTTGCAGCTCGTCTTCGTCCTAACGGCCCCAAACCGGCGGCGCTGAGAGCTGGATGTGAACGCACCCCGCTGGATGTGAACGCACCCCCGTTCCCAGTGTCTGTGACAGCCGACTCCTGCTGCTCCCAGTGTTCCCAGTGACTCCTGCTGCTCCCACTGTTCCCAGTGTCTGTGACAGCCGACTCCTGCTGCTCCCAGTGTTCCCAGTGACTCCGGCTGCTCCCAGTGTTCCCAGTGACTCCTGCTGCTCCCAGTGTTCCCAGTGTCTGTGACAGCCGACTCGTGCTGCTCCCAGTGTTCCCACTTCCCAGTGACTCCTGCGGCTGATCGTTATCCTGGTTGCTCTTTCTTCACGGTTTAGTCTTTCTTCTAAAATCCATGTTGTGTTTCTGACTAGAGGCTGACGTGATGGACGAGGGACAGTCGGGAACCACCGGACCGGGAAGACTTCTAAAACCAGTAAGATAAATGCAAAACACATTCTGTGTGTGTTCTACTGGGATCTGTGACCTCAACCCGTGGAGCGGCCCACTCAGAGTGTCCTACAAGGCAGGGGGCCGACCCCACTTCACAGGCAGGGGAAGATGAAATACATGACAGAAAAAAACATCCTCTTCCAGACGCCATGGCAACAGCCCCCCCCTCTCCTCCCCGCCACAGCTCCTCCCCCACAGTCCCAGGACCCCGGTATGTGACAGACTCAAGCTAGACATGGACCCCTGTCTCCGGCCTCCTTCTGCCCCAGTCTGGGGGTCAGTGTGGTGGAGGAGGGTTCCAGGGTTCCCTGTCATGTCAGGTGACAGCCTGGCCTTGGCCCGGTTCGGGGGTACCGGGGGTACCAGGGGTTCTGAATGTTTGGCTCCGGATCAACAGACCGACGGGGTTGGGGGTGGGGGGGGGGTGGGGGGTGGGTTGATGTGCGTACCGTCACCAAGGAGACGGCAGACAGTTCCTGGGTTCTCATCTGAAGTCTCCACTGCACCGGAGGGTTCCGTCTTTTGTCTTTTGTCTGCAGAATGCATTTGAAGTATTCTGGTTTCAGGACGACCAGAGGATTGTTTGATCTCCGCCTTGGCCATCTGATGATGATTGGTTCTCATTCACGTCCTTCGTTTCAAGTTCCGTTGTTGGTAAAGTTCAATTTTCATCAAAGCGGCTTTCATCAAAAAACTTAAATCAAACTTACTACTTCTCCCTTCCCACAAAGATGAACTACAATTAATATATTTTAGAACATTTCTTAGTCAATTCATTATTGGCCACAGATTTTTATTAAAACTCAAACCCAGCTGGAGAGGCGTTGTGGAGCCACTAATTAACCCCCGTCAGACGGAGTGCTTTAGTCTGAGTGAGGGAAGCCGCGGCCGCGCAGAGGAAATGTCACCAGCGTGTGAAACGCTAATTAAAATTAATTGTGAAAAAGAGGTGTCGCCGTCTCAAGTTAAATGAATCAACAAGAATGAAAACTATTCCAGACAAATACGCAGAGACACAGGGTAAACAGTCTCTGAGAAACGACCAAATCCTTCCACCGCAGAACGCCAAGAGGCTAGCATCACAGCACAGTGTGGCTAGCACCACAACCCAGTGTGGCTAGCACCACAACCCAGTGTGGCTAGCACCACAACCCAGTGTGGCTAGCACCACAACAGAGTGTGGCTAGCACCACAACCCAGTGTGGCTAGCACCACAACCGAGTGTGGCTAGCACCACAACCGAGTGTGGCTAGCACCACAACCCAGTGTGGCTAGCACCACAACCCAGTGTGGCTAACACCACAACCCAGTGTGGCTAGCATCACAGCACAGTGTGGCTAACACCACAACCCAGTGTGGCTAGCACCACAACAGAGTGTGGCTAGCACCACAACGCAGGCTGAGTTCCTGAGTGAACCTTCTGTCCTTCTTGAAGAGGCTAGGTTCCTCAGTCTGCTGGTACAGTGAAGTGCGTTAACGGAGGGAGGCGGGGGTTAGCCAATGGCTTGCTCTTGACACACTTCTAGAGAATGCCGCCACTAATCAGCCTTGATGAGGCTCTGCTGATTACCCCTGATTAGACATTCATAGCCTTGGTCTTAATTAAAAAGAAAGGAAGACGCCTCCCCTGACATTAAATGAGTATCTGCTTGTGGGTTATGTGTACTTATTAATGTCTCATAAGTATTAATGGTGAGATCACTGAATTCCAAATGATGGATTTTGCGTTTCCTCCCTGCCGCCATTGGTTTGCATGCTAATCCACACCTTATATGCGCGACTAATTGTGCACCATGAAGAATGGGAGTCTTTAATTCATCCTGGGGTGTTGTTAGCGACTGCGGTCGAGGCTACACCAACTTCTTCGGTTTCTGTTCTTCCACGCGCATCGCTTCACGCTGTGAGCGTCTGCTCGTAGCATCAGGGCAAGGTGGCACACACACACACACACACACACACACACACACACACACACACACACACACACACACACACACACACACACACACACACACACACACACACACACACACACACAGGAGGAGGAGGGAGGCTTGGAGTTAGTGGGTCTGCGTCATTAGGAAGCCTGTTCACATGTGCCTTAAGGCCTTACCTATAGGGCCTAAGGCACCATAGGTAAGGCTAACACAAACCACCTAACCCAGACCAGGATCACCTAACCCAGACCAGGATCACCTAACCCAGACCACCTAACCCAGACCAGGATCTAACCCAGACCACCTAACCCAGACCAGGATCACCTAACCCAGACCACCTAACCCAGACCAGGATCACCTAACCCAGACCACCTAACCCAGACCACCTAACCCAGACCACCTAACCCAGACTATGCCTCTTGTGGTTCTGAATCACGGGGTTAGCTGTTCCACTCCCATCCCAAGGATTCTGAGTTTGAAGTTCTGATCAGCCACCGTCTATCTCATATTCATCTTATTCAATCAAATTAAATATTGGACGGTGTCCTGTTAGTTTTGCAGGTAAAAAAATATATAATCAACTCTTTGCTCTCACCCCCAGTTTGGAATCAACTGTTTAGAAAACGATGTAAATATTGATAATGAATCAGAAATGTTAGTCAGAAGTCCAGTGTGGAATGGAATGCTAAGTCCACTGTTGGTACATTAAAACAGTGGACAAGAGGAGAGGCTTTCAAGCGTTTGAAACATAGAAAGAAAGTGAGACATGAAATCAAAGCTCCACTGCTCGGCTCTGGGTGAAGCCCCGGCTGGTCTGCCATTCTCTCTCTTTCTCTGTTTTGTTTGGCGATAAGTGGTCCGAGGGAACGGTCAGAGGTGATGTAATGGTCCCGCTCGGACACTTTTAAAGGGACGGGGGTGAGGGCAAGAGAGGGATGTTGGTTAGGTGTGTGTGTGTGTGTGTGTGTGTGTGTGTGTGGTGTGTGTGTGTGTGTGATGATCCCGGCCAGGAACCCATTTCTGTTAACCCTCTTCCATTTTTTAACCGCAGCTGAAATCCACCGAACAATCGCCTCCTCTTTCAGACACTTAACGAGTCTGTGTGTTCATAGCACATATATAAACCACCGCGCCAGCCAACACATTAAACATAGCTCACATTTTTTAATCTTCTTTACTGGAGTGCCATTACAGGGTAATGGCCCATTATGTCTGATGCTGTTTGTGCACAAATGATACCTTTCCAAATCCCCAGCACATCTACAATAAATAAGGCACTAACTTCTGAAAACACTGAGCTACGATTGATTGTGTGAAGAATATTAAATATCTTGGGGGAAATTCTTAATTTGATAAGTTTTGGTAGGAACCTCCATCAGTCCTACCGTGATACAGAACCTCTGGTCCATCAGTCCTACCGTGATACAGAACCTCTGGTCCATCAGTCCTACCGTGATACAGAACCTCTGGTCCATCAGTCCTACCGTGATACAGAACCTCTGGTCCATCAGTCCTACCGTGATACAGAACCTCTGGTCCATCAGTCCTACCGTGATACAGAACCTCTGGTCCATCAG
>NC_082398.1:535232-557732 GCF_031168955.1 Gadus macrocephalus
TCTCTCCTCTCTCTGCTTCATGCTACGGCGTTCTCTCTCCTCTCTCTGCGTCATGCTACGGCGTTCTCACTCCTCTCTCTGCTTCATGCTACGGCGTTCTCTCTCCTCTCTCTACTTCATGCTACAGCGTTCTCTCTCCTCTCTCTGCGTCATGCTACGGCGTTCTCTCTCCTCTCTCTGCGTCATGCTACGGCGTTCTCACTCCTCTCTCTGCTTCATGCTACAGCGTTCTCTCTCCTCTCTGCGTCATGCTACGGCGTTCTCTCTCCTCTCTCTGCTTCATGCTACGGCGTTCGGCATATCGCCCGCTTTCATCCCATCCTTAAAGATCGCCCCCCCTCCCACCTTGAGATTTGGCGTCCGGGGCTTTGGATGAAAAATTGCATTTTCAGCAATGCAGCACGGTGACACATAATGTTGTTTGGTTTTTAATTTCCCCTGGCAGCATGAGTCGAGGAAGTGGTATTGGAGAGGCGACGAGTCCACAGCAGACAGGACGTTGTCACGGAGCAGTGTTGACAACCAGAGAAGCTCAGACTAATGTTGTGCCGGACTGCAGCGGCATGGTGCTGCTGACAGACCCGACCTCGCTGAGAAGAACCACGCATAGGGGCCCGGACAGGTCCGGAGGCCAGATGATGTCCCTCAAAGTGGCTAACTTTGGGTGGAAATGAACCAAGAAGGAGGTTGAATTCAGTGGATCGGGTTAAGTGATGAGAAAGATTAGATTCAGCATAAGTATTTGTATTCACATTACAGCCTCATGTAGCCAGTGGTTTAGTGCATGCTTGTGACTGTGACTGATTGTAAGGAACTCGTTTCTTGCCTTAGACATTACGTTGTGTGAGGACTGAACACGGCGATCTCTAACAGTCCGGCTACACACTAAATAATTGGAACGTCTTTCTCACATTAACAACCTCGTGCTCACACCTTGGAAGAAAACTATTCCAGTAGTGTTTTATTCATTTAATTAAATTCATTTCATTTGTCAAATATTTTTTTTATAATTACCTCGAAGACACGTCTAAGCGCTCTTAAAACTCCCCAAATTAAATATAATTACCGGAAGGCCTGCAATAAAGAGAAGGAATACGTTCTGGAGCAGGATGAAGAATGAGCGCTTATACTTTATGAGAAACATTACTTCCTGCTCCGGCTCTTATTAAGCAAGCCCACAAAGAGATTGGATTAGTAGAGCGCGGAGGAAAATGGGTCCTGACGTCCGCCGTCGCCGCGACAACAGAACATTTTTCATTCTGACAGCCTCTCAAAATGGCCGCCCGTTATTGGCGTTAATGTGCGAGATAAGACGCGCCTGGGTTTTATTGTCCCGTAACCACCGTGTGAAAACCCCCGGAACAAATCTAATCAACTCACTTGACATGTTGACACTGCAGACGCAAACACCAGCCCCCCCCCCCCCCCCTTCACACACACACACAGATAAACTCAACCACCTCACCCTCCAACATCGTTCAACCGTCCATCTGGTTCCATCCTTAAACTTTATGAGATGGAAATCGACTCCTTGTTTGAGATGTCTATCACTACCCCCTTTGAGAGAGAGAGAGAGAGAGAGAGAGAGAGAGAGAGAGAGAGAGAGAGAGAGAGAGACAGAGAGAGAGGGAGCAGGAATGAGAGAGAGAGACAGAGAGACAGAGAGAGAGAGAGAGAGAGAGAGAGAGAGAGAGAGAGAGAGAGAGAGCGAGAGAGAGCGAGAGAGAGAGAGAGAGAGAGCGAGAGAGACAGAGAGAGAGAGAGACAGAGAGAGAGAGAGCAGGAATGAGAGAGAGAGAGAGAGAGAGAGACAGAGAGAGAGAGAGAGAGAGAGAGAGAGAGAGAGAGAGAGAGAGACACAGACACAGAGAGAGAGAGAGAGAGAGAGAGAGAGAGAGAGAGAGAGAGAGAGAGAGAGAGAGAGAGAGAGACAGAGAGACAGAGAGACACAGAGAGAGAGACACAGAGATAGAGAGAGAGAGAGAGAGAGAGAGAGAGAGAGAGAGAGAGAGAGAGAGAGAGACAGAGAGACAGAGAGAGACAGAGAGAGAGAGACAGAGAGAAAGAGAGCAGGAATGAGAGAGAGAGACAGTGCAGGGGATATGTTGAGACAGAGGGATGTTCACAGTGCTAGGCGGGGGATGAATCACAGCTTCATGCTGAAGCACCTTGACATGTGTCAGAGATACACAGGATTAGGGCTACTCTGGATGATGTAACAATGAGGAGGCTCAGCGCTACTGGAGAGGGGGGGGGCTGTCAGGTACACCGCTACGCACCGCGGGGGGGAGGCCGTTGTCAGGGCGATGCGATGAGGTCACACAGTTATCTGACCCAGTGTGCCGTGTTGGATGACAGTAAACAGGAGATAGTATGTGGTCGTCACTCTGTTACTGACTGCTACAGAGGGAGGGTGTGTGGGGGGGGGGGGGGGGGGGGTTGTCTGTCCAGTTTAGAAAAGGGGGGCAATGAAGTAAAATATTAAGGCAGCATTTTTCCGGTGAAGGAAATAAATGTCGGTACCTGAAGCGGTCATAAATATTTCAAGAGCAAGAAGAAGAACAAATGGCGTTAAGAGTTGTGGATCCTCAGCCTCTAATGCCTTCATTAGCTCTCCGCGCGGCCGGCTAGCGCTGAGCTAGTGATTGTCAATCAGGTGGAACACAACGGGGCTAGCCCGGGCCATTAGCGCTGATCAAACCTTGGCGCGCACACGTCCCTGCAGACTTTAAAGGGAATGCTTAACGTTTGGTTTCTCCTTCTTCCTGTCCGTGTTTTATTTTGAGGGGCCCAAATCCCACAGCGTCTTGGAATCTGTTTAAAATATTCATCAACCTTTCACACTGGTGAATAATAAATCCCGGCTCGCCGTGTGAACTCGGTCATGCCAACGTATTTCATTCATATCAATTATGGATACGACAAAAGAAGTGTTTTCCCCTCCATCATTAGCCAGCTTTTTTTTTTATAGTTTTCTATTTCTTCTCAGTTTTCCTAATCACACGCTCCTCTTGAACGGCGGAGGAAGAAGTCCGCCGTCGTTAAAGAAATCCAGCGAGCCGACCGGGAGCGCTTCAAAAGAGCACGTATGGATATACTATATAATATTTATCGACAGCTCAATATAAAGTGGCTCTTTGGGTATTTCCCTCCATTACAACAATGCCAACTAGCTTTAAAAGGCTAACCCATCTTTGTTCAAACACAGAGGAGGTGCTACTGATATTATTTAATCACCTGCACACTGGATCTGTTTTAATGCGGATAATCACAGTTTAAGTTGAAGTTAATTCCTCCCCCCTCTCAGCTCCTGACGGTACTGTGGATATATACTATAGGGTTACACATTCAGGTGGACGGACAGGGGCGAATGGATGAGTGAAGGGATGAGGGGGTTATAATGAAAGAGTGAAGGGATGAGGGGGTTATTACTGAAAGAGTGAACGAATGAGGGGGTTATTACTGAAAGAGTGAAGGGATGAGGGGGTTATTACTGAAAGAGTGAACGAATGAAGGGGTTATAATGATAGAGTGAAGGGATGAGGGGGTTATTACTGAAAGAGTGAACGAATGAAGGGGTTATAATGATAGAGTGAAGGAATGAGGGGGTTATTACTGTAAGAGTGAAGGAATGAGGGGGTTATTACTGAAAGAGTGAACGAATGAGGGGGTTATAATGATAGAGTGAAGGAATGAGGGGGTTATTACTGAAAGAGTGAAGGGATGAGGGGGTTATTACTGAAAGAGTGAAGGAAACAGGGGGTTATAACTGAAAGAGTGAAGGGATGAGGGGGTTATAATGAAAGAGTGAACGAATGAGGGGGTTTGTAAGAGTGAAGGAAACAGGGGGTTATAACTGAAAGAGTGAATGAATGAGTGGTTTTATTAATGAAGGAATTAATGACTGAATTGATGAGTGGAAGTAAAAAACGAAAGTAGAAACGAAAGTGAAAGTAAGAATGAAAGTAAGAATGAGCGATCCCACGTCTCCCCTCCTGCTTTGGAACGTCCGCCAGAAGTGAGACGGATGTTGCGTCTCCGGCGGCGGGCAGCGGGGCCGTGCATCAACCATGTCATGCATTTGCACAGCACATGCTCCTCCATCACCTTGCACCGTCACTTAGCAATGTGGGGGGGGGGGGGGGGGGCAGCTCATCAACCCCCCCCCCCCCCCCCCATCCTCCATCCTCCATGGGCTGAGACCATTAGGGCTGATGCATGATGGCCCATTCCTCCCCCCCCCCCACAACCACCACTCAACCAGCCCCGGCCTCCATCTTGGAGAGCAGGACGGGAGGAAGAAGGAGGAAGTGGGTGGGGTTGACAGAGAGGGGGGGCGTGCATATGAATGCTCATGAGTTATGAGGCAGTGCCGTATGCAAAGTGTGCCAGAGCACTTCCAGGCCCCCGCTCTGCTGACCTGAGGTCAGAGGGTCAGATCCCTGCCAAAGGGCGGCGGCAGGCTCTATATTTATGAGCCGTGGGGCCGAGCGAGGCACCGGTTATGGACAGCGCTGTGACTAATGGATACTACTGTATGGCCACTAAACATGCTCCTTGGCTGAAGACAGTAATTGATTCATTATTCAGGGCCTTTTACAGCCCAGGTCCGAGGAAACGTAAAATAAGAGACCACTCTGTCGACAGACCGGGGAGGAAATGTCACAAAATGACCTCCTGAAATAAAGAATGTCATCCTTAATGGCTCGGAGGAATTATACAAAACAAGGCTAGCAAATCACGCGCAGTGGCAGAGCTAGACTGGAAGGACCAAACGCTTAGTGTGGATGTGTGTGTGTGTGTGTGTGTGTGTGTGTGTGTGTGTGTGTGTGTGTGTGTGTGTGTGTGTGTGTGTGTGTGTGTGTGTGTGTGTGTGTGTGTGTGTGTGTGTGTGTGTGTGTGTGAGTGTGTGTGTGTGAGTGTGTGTTTATAGAAGTGCAGAGCGTGTGAGAATGGGTTGGTGGGCACCACAACAGTTGGCTTACTGCCGACATATTAAATGGGAGAGAATTGCTAATTTCAGCAAATTTTCCCATAATGAAACGTAATTATTGCTTACAAGGCCATCCCCCACACACACACTCACCGAAGAACATGTCTCACAAACACCCCCCACACATACACACACAACACATATAAAGCACACACACAGATACATTGGTCCTTACATTCTTACATGCAAACACAAACGCAGCGAGAGCTGTGAATGAATTATCACATAGCGCTAATTGGCTTTCGGCGCGTTTCTCACGAATGGGCATCCTTGTGATTGAAGTACGCCCGCATTAAGCTAATTGCACTTATTCCCAGATGCTGCAAGTATGCAATTAGAGTGCAAACTTCAGAGTGCAGAACCCGCGGTATCATCAACACGCTGCAGCAGAAAGGCACAGCTCCTCAAGATGTTTCACAGAGAGAGGTATATATATATATTATCAGAAAGATGGATATATAGATAGATATATAGACAGAGAGAGGGAAACATAGAGAGAGAGAGAGAGGGATACATAGAGAGAGGGCAGGAGGAGAGAGAGAGAGAGAGAGAGAGAGAGAGAGAGAGAGAGAGAGAGAGAGAGAGAGAGACCTGGTTCCTAGAGATGTTCTTGAAGGCACGTTTTATATAGATAGATCAATAAATATAAAGATGATCAAATGGAGCGAGAGTGAAAGAGCAATATATGTGGGGTATAACCTCTCCAGCTGATTGGTCTAGATTGAAAACCATGACATCGTGTTTATTGATCAGGGGGAACACAGGTGGGCAAAAAATGGAACATTTGGAAGAAAGAGCGTGTGTGTGTGTTGTGTATGCGTATGCATGCATGTGTGTGTCACAGTTAGTGTGTGTGTGCGAGTGTGTACATGTGCTTGTGTGTGTATATATGTGTATGCATATGTGTCTATGTGCATGTGAGTGTGAGGCTGGGATATCTTAATAATGCAGGTTGGCCACTCCTACGTTCTCAGGTTGAGGAGAAGTGCTGATGATGCAATGTGCTGACCCACATACACACAGGGTGTACCTGCTCCCTGCAGACTGCAGCAGCTGGGGCATCTCAGTACCCCCGCTTCCGTCTCTCTCCCCCTCTCGTAATGTCTCTCTCTCTCTCTCTCTCCTCTCTCTCCCCCCCCCCCCCCCACCCCATCTCTCGGTTTCCCTGCTTCCTACTTTATCGCTCTTTACCTGAGTTTTCATCACTACCTGTGTAGCTCTGTCCCTCTCTCTCCCTCCCCTCTAACCTGTCATTCTGGTTTCCTGTTTCTCACGTTCTAGCCTTTTGCCTATTTTGGCATGTACTGTCTCTCCTTCCCACCTTTCTCTGTGTCTCTCTCTCTCATCTTTTCCCTATTTTCACTCCCTCCCTCCCCCTCCTCTCAGTCCCTGTCTCCCTGTCTCCCCTCCAGTCCCTCCCTCCCTCTGTCTCCCCCTCCTCTCAGTCCCTCCCTCCCTCTGTCTCCCTCTCAGTCCCTCCCTCCCTCTGTCTCCCTCTCAGTCTCCCCCTCTGTCTCCCCCTCCTCTCAGTCCCTCCCTCTGTCTCCCCCTCCTCTCAGTCCCTCCCTCTGTCTCCCCCTCCTCTCAGTCCCTCCCTCTGTCTCCCCCACCTCTCAGTCCCTCCCTCCCTCTGTCTCCCCCTCCTCTCAGTCCCTCCCTCTGTCTCCCCCACCTCTCAGTCCCTCCCTCCCTCTGTCTCCCTCTCCTCTCAGTCCCTCCCTCTGTCTCCCCCTCCTCTCAGTCCCTCCCTCTGTCTCCCTCTCATCTCAGTCCCTCCCTCTGTCTCCCTCCCTCCCTCTGTCTCCCCCTCCTCTCAGTCCCTTCCTCTGTCTCCCTCTCATCTCAGTCCCTCCCTCTGTCTCCCCCTCCTCTCAGTCCCTCCCTTTTTCTCCCTCTCATCTCAGTCCCTCCCTCTGTCTCCCCCTCCTCTCTGTCCCTCCCTCCCTCCCCCTTCTCTCGCTCTGTTTCGCGACGTCTAATAATACAATTCCTCTCCATCTTGTTCTCTTTCCCATTCATCACGCTATCCCATTTACACTCCCTCCAATCAATTTCTCTCCCTTGGATCCTCATTGGTTCTCCCCGTCTCACCACTTATAGCTCTCCATCCCCCTTTCTTTCTCTCCATCCCCCTCTGAAGCCCTCCCAAAAACTCCCCTTCTTACCACCTAACTGTCCTGATTCCCTGTCTCTGTCCCTGAGCCTGGCCCTGTCTCTATCTCCCTGTGTCTCTGTCTTTTTATCGCCGTGTCTCTGTCTCCCTGTGTCTCTCTCTCTGTCTCCCTGTGTCTCTCTCTCTGTCTCCCTGTGTCTCTATCTCTGTCTCCCTGTGTCTCTGTCTCCCTGTGTCTGTCCCCTGTCTCTATCTCCCTGTGTCTGTCTTTTTATCGCCGTGTCTCTCTCTCTGTCTCCCTCTGTCTCTGTCTTTTTATCGCCGTGTCTCTCTCTCTATCTCCCTGTGTCTCTATCTCCCCGTGTCTCTGTCTCTATCTCCCCGTGTCTCTCTCTCTATCTCCCTGTGTCCCTCTCTCTCTCTCTGTCTCCCTGTGTCTCTGTCTCCCTCTATCTCTATCTCCCTGTGTCTCTGTCTCCCTGTGTCTCTATCTCTGTCTCCCTGTGTCTCTGTCTCTGTCTCCCTGTGTCTCTGTCTCCCTGTGTCCCTCTCTCTGTCTCTATCTCCCTGTGTCTGTCTTTTTATCGCCGTGTCTCTCTCTCTGTCTCCCTCTGTCTCTGTCTTTTTATCGCCGTGTCTCTCTCTCTATCTCCCTGTGTCTCTATCTCCCCGTGTCTCTGTCTCTATCTCCCCGTGTCTCTCTCTCTATCTCCCTGTGTCCCTCTCTCTCTCTCTGTCTCCCTGTGTCTCTGTCTCCCTCTATCTCTATCTCCCTGTGTCTCTGTCTCCCTGTGTCTCTATCTCTGTCTCCCTGTGTCTCTGTCTCTGTCTCCCTGTGTCTCTGTCTCCCTGTGTCCCTCTCTCTGTCTCTATCTCCCTGTGTCTGTCTTTTTATCGCCGTGTCTCTCTCTCTGTCTCCCTCTGTCTCTGTCTTTTTATCGCCGTGTCTCTCTCTCTATCTCCCTGTGTCTCTATCTCCCCGTGTCTCTGTCTCTATCTCCCCGTGTCTCTCTCTCTATCTCCCTGTGTCCCTCTCTCTCTCTCTGTCTCCCTGTGTCTCTGTCTCCCTCTATCTCTATCTCCCTGTGTCTCTGTCTCCCTGTGTCTCTATCTCTGTCTCCCTGTGTCTCTGTCTCTGTCTCCCTGTGTCTCTGTCTCCCTGTGTCCCTCTCTCTGTCTCTATCTCCCTGTGTCTGTCTTTTTATCGCCGTGTCTCTCTCTCTGTCTCCCTCTGTCTCTGTCTTTTTATCGCCGTGTCTCTCTCTCTATCTCCCTGTGTCTCTATCTCCCCGTGTCTCTGTCTCTATCTCCCCGTGTCTCTCTCTCTATCTCCCTGTGTCCCTCTCTCTCTCTCTGTCTCCCTGTGTCTCTGTCTCCCTCTATCTCTATCTCCCTGTGTCTCTGTCTCCCTGTGTCTCTATCTCTGTCTCCCTGTGTCTCTGTCTCTGTCTCCCTGTGTCTCTGTCTCCCTGTGTCCCTCTCCCTGTCTCTATCTCCCTGTGTCTCTATCTCCCTGTGTCTGTCCCTTGTCTCTGTCTCCCTGTGTCTGTCCCTTGTCTCTATCTCCCTGTGTCTCTGTCTCCCTGTGTCTCTGTCTCCCTGTCTCCCTCTCTCTATCTCCATGTGTCTCTGTCTCACTGTGTCTCTGTCTCTATCTCCATGTGTCTCTGTCTCACTGTGTCTCTGTCTCTGTCTCCCTGTGTCTCTGTCTCCCTGTGTCTCTGTCTCTGTCTCCCTGTGTCTCTGTCTCTGTCTCCCTGTGTCTCTGTCTCTATCTCTGTCTCCCTGTGTCTTTGTCTCCCTGTCTCCCTCTCTCTATCTCCATGTGTCTCTGTCTCTGTCTCCCTGTGTCTCTGTCTCTATCTCTATCTCCCTGTGTCTCTGTCTCCCTGTCTCCCTCTCTCTATCTCCATGTGTCTCTGTCTCACTGTGTCTCTGTCTCTATCTCTGTCTCCCTGTGTCTCTGTCTCTATCTCCCTGTGTCTGTCCCTTGTCTCTATCTCCCTGTGTCTCTGTCTCTATCTCTGTCTCCCTGTGTCTCTGTCTCTATCTCCCTATGTCTCTGTCTCCCTGTGTCTCTGTCTCCCTGTCTCCCTCTCTCTATCTCCATGTGTCTCTGTCTATCTCCCTGTGTCTCTGTCTCTGTCTCCCTGTGTCTCTGTCTCCCTGTGTCTCTGTCTCTATCTCCCTGTGTCTCTGTCTCACTGTGTCTCTGTCTCTATCTCCCTATGTCTCTCTCTCTGTCTCCCTGTGTCTCTGTCTCCCTCTGTCTCTGTCTCCCTCTGTCTCTATCTCCCTGTGTCTCTGTCTGAGTCTCTGTGTCATGTTTGCTTACTTCGTATTATTGTTACCTCTGGCTCCTTTTCCCACCTTTTCCAAGTGATGAATAAGCGCTCATTCTCACAGTTATCCCCTCTACTTCTTTGTTGTGGCCTCTCTCCTTCTCCCTCAGCCTCTCAACAGACTCCGAGGCTAGAGGCTAGAGGATGGAGGCTAGAGGCTGGAGGCTAGAGGATGGAGGCTAGAGGCTGGAGGCTAGAGGCTGGAGGCTAGAGGCTGGAGGCTAGAGGCTAGAGGCTGGAGGCTAGAGGCTAGAGGCTAGAGGATGGAGGCTAGAGGCTGGAGGCTAGAGGCTGGAGGCTAGAGGCTGGAGGCTAGAGGCTAGAGGCTAGAGGATGGAGGCTAGAGGCTGGAGGCTAGAGGCTACAGGCTAGAGGCTGGAGGCTAGAGGCTGGAGGGCTCCCAGAGGCTAGAGGATGGAGGCTAGAGGCTGGAGGCTAGAGGCTACAGGCTAGAGGCTAGAGGCTGGAGGCCTCCCAGAGGCTAGAGGCTGGAGGATGGAGTCCTCCCAGAGGAAAGGCTAGAGGCTGGCGGACAACTACAAACATAGAACCTCTTTGTTGTTGTCGTCGTGGTGTCGGCCAGCCTGTGATTTCGAAGCATCATTTAAAGTATGTGTCGTCTGTTGATCAGCGGCGCGTGCTAACGCAGCGGGGAGTGCGCCGCACGCACCGTGCTAACACACTGTGACCACAGACACGCTGTAGTTCACACGCCGGGATCAGACGCAGCGCTACAGCGCCCCCCCGTCAGCCAGCGGGCCCAGGGGGGCGCCATCCACTCCGACACACCGCGGCTGGGGGGGGGGCTCAGCGTTGTCACAACAGATGACTGTCGTCAACGGGCTGTCCTCATTGGTTAGTGCCGGTACTACTGACCCAGGTACCACTACCCGGGGTCAGCTGACCAGGAACCATGACCCGGGGTCAGCTGACCAGGGTACCAACGACCCGGGGTCAGCTGACCAGGGTACCAACGACCCGGGGTCAGCTGACCAGGGTACCAACGACCCGGGGTCAGCTGACCAGGGTACCAACGACCCGGGGTCAGCTGACCAGGGTACCAACGACCCGGGGTCAGCTGACCAGGGTACCAACGACCCGGGGTCAGCTGACCAGGAACCATGACCCGGGGTCAGCTGACCAGGGTACCAACGACCCGGGGTCAGCTGACCAGGGTACCACTGAAATGCAAAATGCATTTCTATTGATATAAAGGGATATGTCTGGTAGTACTGTTGACACTTAGCCAATCTATTTCCTTCCATTAGGACTGGCCTCTAGGTCAAGCCTAATTAATAACACAACACACAGCGTACGGGGTATTCACCACAAGACCTATAGGATTCTGCCAATGCTAGCCATCACCATTCAGAGCTGTCTCTGTGAAAAGTAGTTCTAATGTAGTGAGGTGAACAGGGTGCGTGGTCGAACCTCTCCCTCCATCCACCTGTCCATTGTTCCCATCCCAGTCCAAATGACAACACTGACCCCTAATGCTAACACAACTAACACTGACCCCTAATGCTAACACAACTAACACTGACCCCTAATGCTAACACAACTAACACTGACCCCTAATGCTAACACAACTAACACTGACCCCTAATGCTAACACAACTAACACTGACCCCTAATGCTAACACAACTAACACTGACCCCTAATGCTAACACAACTAACACTGACCCCTAATGCTAACACAACTAACACTGACCCCTAATGCTAACACAACTAACACTGACCCCTAATGCTAACACAACTAACACTGACCCCTAATGCTAACACAACTAACACTGACCCCTAATGCTAACACAACTAACACTGACCCCTAATGCTAACACAACTAACACTGACCCCTAATGCTAACACAACTAACACTGACCCCTAATGCTAACACAACTAACACTGACCCCTAATGCTAACACAACTAACACCGACCCCTAATGCTAACACAACTAACACCGACCCCTAATGCTAACACAACTAACACCGACCCCTAATGCTAACACAACTAACGCCGACCCCTAATGCTAACACAACTAACACTGACCCCTAATGCTAACACAACTAACGCTGACCCCTAATGCTAACACAACTAACGCTGACCCCTAATGCTAACACAACTAACGCTGACCCCTAATGCTAACACAACTAACGCTGACCCCTAATGCTAACACAACTAACGCTGACCCCTAATGCTAACACAACTAACGCTGACCCCTAATGCTAACACAACTAACACTGACCCCTAATGCTAACACAACTAACACTGACCCCTAATGCTAACACAACTAACACTGACCCCTAATGCTAACACAACTAACACTGACCCCTAATGCTAACACAACTAACACTGACCCCTAATGCTAACACAACTAACACTGACCCCTAATGCTAACACAACTAACGCTAACCTTTAACGCTAGCCTGCACAACACTGAAAGCAACTACAACAGTGATTGTCAAACCATGATTAATAATAATTTAATGAAATAATTGCCAGCTTGACATCCTTATGTTCTGTGTTTTCAGAGGAGAGGAGATCAGACAATTATAATGATTGTAACAAAAACATGTGGCCAACATCAAATTTGTCGCCTTGATAAGGTTCATCGTAAAATCAGAAGAGGACGGCTAATACAGTAATTTACATACTGAAGTGTTTGGGGGTTGCATAATTAACAAACACATGTCATGTACATGAATAAACATTACATAAACAAATGCACGTAATACAGTATGCATGCATGCATGCATGGATTTATGCAAATCCCAGCAAAGCCCAATTGTGTTTCATGTAGAAATGAAGCATTTCTCAGGGATTATATTATTGTATTTATAGCATAAAGGGTTGGAGGGTTTTGGGCTGAAGACTGAGGAGATGCAGTTTGTTTTGAGAGCAATGGGAGAAATAGGTCAATGCCGAGAAGCTCTGCTCAGTCTGCAATGGCCTGCTGAGCCAGGGGGAAGGAGAGCATTGTTAGCACTGAGCTTTGTTAGCACTGACAGCATTGTTAGCACTGAGCATTGTTAGCACAGATCACTGTTAGCACTGAGAGCATTGTTAGCACTGACAGCATTGTTAGCACTGAGCATTGTTAGCACAGATCACTGTTAGCACTGAGAGCATTGTTAGCACTGAGAGCATTGTTAGCACAGAGAGCATTGTTAGCACTGAGCATTGTTAGTACTGAGAGCATTGTTAGCACAGACAATTGTTAGCACTGTGATCATTGTTAGCACTGAGGGCATTGTTAGCACTGACAGCATTGTTAGCACTGAGCATTGTTAGCACAGATCACTGTTAGCACTGAGAGCATTGTTAGCACTGACAGCATTGTTAGCACAGATCACTGTTAGCACTGAGAGCATTGTTAGCACTGAGAGCATTGTTAGCACAGAGAGCATTGTTAGCACTGAGCATTGTTAGTACTGAGAGCATTGTTAGCACAGACAATTGTTAGCACTGTGATCATTGTTAGCACTGAGGGCATTGTTAGCACTGACAGCATTGTTAGCACTGAGCATTGTTAGCACAGATCACTGTTAGCACTGAGAGCATTGTTAGCACTGACAGCATTGTTAGCACAGATCACTGTTAGCACTGAGAGCATTGTTAGCACTGAGAGCATTGTTAGCACAGAGAGCATTGTTAGCACTGAGCATTGTTAGTACTGAGAGCATTGTTAGCACAGACAATTGTTAGCACTGTGATCATTGTTAGCACTGAGGGCATTGTTAGCACTGAGAGCATTGTTAGCACCGAGCATTGTTAGCATAGAGCACTGTTAGCACAGAGCACTGTTAGCACTGTGAGCATTGTTAGCACTGAGAGCATTGTTAGCACTGAGAGCATTTTTAGCACTGAAAGCGTTGTTAGCACTGGGAGCATTGTTAGCACTGTTAGCATTTTTAGCACTGTTAGCATTGTTAGAACTGTGAACATTGTTAGCACGTAAGCTGTACTAGCACTGAAAATATTGTTAGCACTGTGGGAATTGCTAGCAATGTGAGCATTTGAAACACTGTTATATGATAGCATATCTGTAGCAACGTTAGCCCTGCATGGTTGTCATCCAATGCAAGTGAAATGTGGCGTTGTGCATTGGCTCCTATTTAGGCATTTTATCCGCCGCTATTATTATTTCTAAAGTTACAAAAGACAACACAGAACGAGTTCAGAGACATTCTCCCCCTCAAACTCCCCACCCCAGATAAGAGAGAGAGAGGTGTGTGTGTGGGGGGGGGGGGGGGGATGTGGGAGAGAGAGGGAGGGGGGGTCATCATGAGAAAACTGCTGAAGCCAGATTTCTTTTCCCTCGTTTTCCAGAGATAGTCCAGGAGAACGAGGCAAAACGAGTCTGGGGAGAAAGAAATAATGAAAGTAAGAAATAATGAAAGAAATAAAGAGAGAAAGGGAGAAAGGCACATGAGCTAATCTTCTAAACCAGGCGAAGGCATGAGTCAGCCAGATGAGCGAGAGAAAGGGGAGAAAGAGAGAGCGGAAAAAACCCTGAAAACAATTGCTGCCTCTCTCTCTCTCTTCTTGTTCCACGAGCTAAGCTGCTGGCGCCGTTTGAAACCCTCTGGGAGCCAAGCTAGCAGAGGGTGGGGGACGGGGGGACGGGAACCCTGCGCGTAGCCGCGGCAACGTACACCTAGGAAGACAATCACGGCGTTCCCAGCGAGTACAGAGACAAAGGTCAGGTGGCGCTCTGTGTACACGACCAATCTGCGGCGGTGAGCGCTTTGTTAAAAGGCCATTAGCGGCCATTACGATGATTACCTCGGTAGCTACGCTGAAGGCTGCGTCGGATCCCCGGGTCCCCAGACGCATCGCAGCATCGCTACGTGCTCCGGGGCTATGGACGATAACGTCGGACAAAGCAGGACCCATCAAGGCAGGAATGAAGAGCTTCCATTATTCATACGACTCTTCCCCTGCGATGGGGGAACATAGAACAGCCATGCCTCACGCTTCCCCGCCCTCTGTCCCTGCGGGCCGTGTTCATGTATGTACGTGTATGTCCTGCCTCGCACAGGACACATGTCGTGTGACAGGCCAGCCGGTTCCACTCCACATGAGCGACAGGATGGGACGGGAGGATGGTCCTTCCTAGGTATGATGGCGCATGACTATGAGGTCAATGTCAGCCTATGCAGGCTCCCGGTTCAGGGACAGCCGTACACTGTTCAGGTGCTCCATGAACTCATGGTTGGTTAGCGGTCCTTAGCCAGCCTGCTTTCATAAAGTGGAGCAGGGATTATATTCTTAATCCTCGGTGTAATTCACTGCCTTCCTCTCTTCCACCTGACCGCCTCCTCTCCTGTCCTCCTCTCTTACTCTCTCTTTCTTTTGTCCACTCTCTGCTCTGTGCCTCCTCCCATCTCCCTCTTTCTCTGTCTCTTCATTTTGTTTTCCTTCTCCCCTCCTGTGTCCTTCCGTCCCTTCCTTGAATCCTTTGACCTTTCACTTCTTCCTTCCCTCCTCACTCTTTGTCTTCTCTGGGACATGGAGAAGGAAAGGTGCGGGCGCATCAATATGCACCAAGGACGTCATGAATTAGGAACGACGTTCCCCTCGCCTTGTGCCGCGTGCCCGCAGTGTCGCTCGGCACGCTGACAGTAAGACCCTGCTCTGCTGCCATGCACCCTGTGCAAGGCATCAGTGGTGTCAACAGTGGTGTGTGATTGTGTGTGTGTGTGCGTGTTTGTGTGTGCGTTTGTGTGCAAGCATGTGTTTGGGATTGTGTTTGTGTGCCTGTATGCTTGCACACGCGTGTGTGTGTGTGTGTGTGTGTGTGTGTGTGTATATGTGTGTTTGTGTTTGTCCTGGAACCCCTTCCCTGCTTCAGTACATCTGGAACCCCTTCACTGCACTCCTCTAGAGGTGCACAGTGGAACTCCAACAGAGCGCTTTGAGGACCGTGTGCGTATGGATCATGGTTCTGTGCTCCTCTCGCTGCTGGGCGTTCAGCGTGTACAGTTCTCTGTGCGTCCAGAGTCCTCTCAAAGATCTCATCAGCGAGCAGACTCAGACCCGCTGACTGGGCTGGCCAGAGAGGAGCTGTGAGCCGACAGTCAACCCTAACATCACCCACAGCCTCTTGAGCAAGGCCTGGAGGGAACAGAACCATCACCCACAGCCTCTTGAGCAAGGCCTGGAGGGAACAGAACCATCACCGACAGCCTCTTGAGCAAGGCCTGGAGGGAACAGAACCATCACCCTCAGCCTCTTGAGCAAGGCCTGGAGGGAACAGAACCATCACCCACAGCCTCTTGAGCAAGGCCTGGAGGGAACAGAACCATCACCCACAGCCTCTTGAGCAAGGCCTGGAGGGAACAGAACCATCACCCACAGCCTCTTGAGCAAGGCCTGGAGGGAACAGAACCATCACCCACAGCCTCTTGAGCAAGGCCTGGAGGGAACAGAACCATCACCCACAGCCTCTTGAGCAAGGCCTGGAGGGAACAGAACCATTACCCACCACCTGTGGAGGCCGGTATGAGCAATCTGTTTTCATTCCTCTCTCCCCGTCTGGAGGAACGGCGAGGGGGGAGGGGCGGCGGTGGCGCCCGCGCCGAGGGGTCAAAGGTCGCCACCGGGCCAACAAACCAATTTCACAGCGACTGCTCGGCGGGCGCGGCCTGCTCCCACACGGCCCCGCCGCCGCTCTGCATGTCCTCGCGTCGCACCGCTCAACCCCGCACAACTTTTAATTACCCCTCGGCTTTGGCGCGGGTAATTGGCAGGCCCGGAGCATAGCCGCACAAAGACCTGTTACCCTGAGCGCCGAGCAAACACACGCAGCCGGCGAATCACAGGGGAGGGGCGCGGCAATCAGACGAACCCCACCTGATAAGGCCGCGCGCCTGGGCGCGTGTGTGTGTGTGTGTGTGTGTGTGTGTATGTGTGTGTGTGTGTGTGTGTGTGTGTGTGTGTGTGTGTGTGTGTGTGTGCGTGCGTGCGTGTGTGTGTCCGTGTGTGTGTGCGTGTGTGTGTGTTTGTGTGAGTGAGTGTCTGTGTGCCTATGAGTACCTATGGCTGTGTCTCTGTGAGTGTGTCTGTGTGTGTGCGTCTGTGTGTGTATCTGTGAGTGTGTGTGTGTTCCTGTGTGTGCCTGTGAGTGTGTATCTGAGTGTGTGTCTGTGTGTGTGTGCGTGTTTGCAGTTTGTGTGAAAGCGGACCTGTGTGTACAGACAAGTACTCGTCATTTAGCGGAGGATTTCATCCGGAGTGACTTGAATATCCTCCTTTTTGGCTTCAGAGTCATTATGGTGGATGAGTTCCCCCGCGGGGCTGGACGTGTTCTCCGAGTGAGGAGCAGGTAGGATTAGGGAGTTCTGCCGAGCCATGACTACAGATGAAGATACGTTGGATTCACGCCCAGAACTATTGTCTGGAGGAGGCCACGCCCACTGGACGACCCCGTCTCCACTGTTTGAAGAAGAAAAGGACGCCTTTGAATCGTCCTCTGCTGTACACTTCAGACATCTACACTTCTGCAAACTTTTGACCTCCTCAACTCCTTCCTTCCCTCTTTACATCTCCTCCCTCCTACTTGTCCAACATGCCTCCTATCGTCCTTCCCTCTCCCCTCCTTCTCTTCCAGCCATCGCCACGTACAATTCCTTCCTTCCCTTCCTCCTCACCTCCTCCTCTACCCTGTTTGGCAGGTTGTCCCGGTCGTGTTCCTGGAGTAAAGTTTTAAAGAGACAAGGCCGGAGATCACTCCTCACTGAACCAAAGTGACAGAGATTCCTCTCAGGGCTCAGCGGTGTCTAGGGCCAGCGCGAGCTAGTTAGGCACTGAGTTGCCATGGCTTGTGAAGACTTGTTGTTGAATAATTGTTATCCAAAAGCAGATTGAAACCAGCGGCATGGAGCCTCTCTTGTGTATAGTGACTGTAGGACCGATCTGGGATTCTCTTTCCAGGCGTCTCTATATTTAAGATCAGTGCTGAGCCACAGTGAGTCTCGACAAATACAGATACAGGGCCGACCAATTCATTACGGGAAAACTGTTGTTTGGCCATCTTTAACTCTGAGGTTAATTACCTTACCTGAGAGTTCCTCTTTCCTCCTGCATCTCAGCCCGAGGCAGCAGATTGTTAACTTATCAACGTTCTCCCAGTCGGCGGTGTTCTGCACAACTGGGCCAATTTGGAGTAGAGTTGGGGAGCGAGTGGAGGCAAACGCCTCAGGAAACCTGTGCTGTCCCTTCCTACCAGGGAGGTATCAGCCCAGCAGCGAGCGATACCTTTCAGACGGCAATTAGAGCCCTGATGAGCAGCAGCGTAACGAGGGCCCAGACCTCCTCAGAGGAGGAGCACCGGTCGACCGCTGGCTTCAGGCGTCGTACTGAATGGTCATTTGCTGCTCTTTGTTGACTCGGGCTGACTATGACTACGGTGTCATCATGTCTGTCAGGAGCACCTCCCCTGGCAGAGGGGTGTGTGCATCAGCATAGAGCCTGTGGTGGTGATCACTGCTGGGGAGAACCAGAAGGTGATGGATGACTGGATGTGTTTGGCTGGCCCAAAATAAAAAGTAATACAAAAAACTATTATGGTCTTTGGGCCTCTTTGACCTGACAGAGAAATCCATGTCAAGCCAATCTGCTCAGGGTGAGCAGGGGTGAGAGAGGGTGAGGAGGGTTATCATCTAGCGAATCAAACGCTGGCTGAAATTAAATCAATGAAGACGCGGTGCAAGGAGCAAACGTCAGTCACCTCTCTCTCTCTCCCTCTCAGTCTGTCTCCCTCTCCCTCTCTCGCTCTCTCTACTATTTGAGTTCTCTGGTGTCTAAGCAACAGAACAGAACCAGTTCATTTAGTAGAGCTGCTGTTCAATGAGAGGTCCTTGGAAACCCGTCTATTGAAACCATGAATGATTTACTCGCTTTGATTAAAAAAAAAAAACCTTCTTCAGTCAATATTTAAAAACTTGAAAAGCCCTCCATGATAACGATCATATTGCTTAAAACCTCCGCTTTACTGCGTATTACTGTGTGGCCGTATTGTATCCTACAACCTTGTATCGTGTAAACCGTGTTGATTTAAGAGATGAAGGAAACTCTCCAAGTCTGGTTTAGATCAACAGAGACCCATGCAGATCAGCGTATGCATCTATGATCTATAGATAGACAGATATAGAATGGTTCCCTAGAGAAATATACATATAGACACAGACATATCATTTGTCTCTAAATAAATATACATTTAGACACATATATATAGACACACTATAGACCCAGACGTACGTCTCTCTCTATATAGACATACTCTAGACCTGATATTCATCTATCTCGCTCTCTATATATGTTCCCAGTTATACGTCTCTCTATACATAAACAAACCATAGACCTGATATAGTCTCTCTCTATATATACATAGACATACTATAGACGATAATATACGTCTCTCTATATACTGAGTAGACATGCTATAGACTCAGATATACATCTCTCTTTATATATATATAGGTACAGGGGTATATTGAAGGAATGCCAGGTGCTTCACCAGGCGTTCAAACAGCAGCACAGTCCAGCATTGTGCGTCTGATAATGGCTTCTCACTCTCTACTGCTCTATTGATTTCCCCGCTCTGATCCGTAAAGACTCCGGCCCAGTGTATAATTCCTGGGAAGAGGTTTGCCCAGCGTGGAGACGGCCGGACCAGTGCCGCAGTCCTCCACACGGGAATACAAGACGGTCAAGTGGGCCGTCCTGAAGACAGCAGGCACAGTGTGTCCTTCTGAAATGGGTTGTTGTTGTTTTATGCGCGGCGGTTCGTAGCGTATAAACGTGTCAGCTCTCTGGGCGCGGCGGCGGTGTAATGGGAGCGGTGATATGAGGGACACGGGGAGCTCGTCTGAACCGGAGACCTCCGCCCCGCCGGTCGCCTCTGATTGGGCCAAAGTGAGCGCGAGCCACAGCACAGCGTCAGTCGATCAAGTGTAAAATGCCTTCAAACTAACGGCGCCTGAACGGCTCTGGGGCGGCGGGCCGTGCAGCGAGCCAATCACGGCAGACCAACAGCCCATCGGTATGCAGTGGGACGCCGCGCTGAGCTGCCGCCAGTCCTCTTCCTGGGGCACAAAGCGCCGGCGTGTTTGCAAGAATACAAGAGTGTGGGGAGCGGGCGCTGCTTTAGATATGATGTGCTTGCACCAGCGTCTGTGGTGGAGTGCACTTGTTTGGCTGTGGATTAGCGTGTCGATGTGTGACAGTGTGTGTGTGTGTGTGTGTGTGTGTGTGTGTGTGTGTGTGTGTGTGTGTGTGTGTGTGTGTGTGTGTGTGTGTGTGTGTGTGTGTGTGTGTGTGTATCCCCCAGGGGGATATCCTTCCATCACGCTGGTGAGCGATAAGGCGTTCTGAAGTTCCCTCACTGAGCCACAACAGAGTTAGCTCCAAGGACATTAGCATGCAGCGGCTAGCTGCTCAGAACCGCCACCAGTCTGTGCTAGCTTTACTCCCCTGCTGGGCGCCGGCATAAAGAAATGGGGGAGAGAGAGCGAGGGAGAGGGGGAGAGAGATAGGGGTAAGAAAGCACTAATAAAGAGACAGGGACGGAGAGTGCGGAAAAGGGGGAAGGAGAGAGAGGGAGAAAGGGGAGGGAGAGAAAGAGAGAGAGAAAGAGGGAGGGTTGAAAAAATCGGTGGGAAATAAAAAAAAAAGGAAAAAGAACAAGCAACGGGAGAAAGAGCGGGAAAGGGCCTTTGAAGTGCGGCTTCACAGCCTCATCGATACCCGGCACCGGGCCCCGCCCCCCCGTCCCACTTTGATTACACGGCGTTCCCAGCGCTCCGGCCGCCGCTGTTAGCGCCAGGGGGGCGTTAGGGGGAGGGGGGTGAGGTGTGGGGGGGGGGGGGGTCTGGTTGGTATGCATGCGGGGCTGCTGTATGCCGTCATATCGCTGACGCCGAGAGTTTTCCACATTGATTACACCGCTGGGATTAGCTCAGATGCAGAGGCATGAGTGTGTGTGGAACAGGGGGGGGGGGGGGGGAGTACTGTGTGTGTGTGTGTGTGTGTGTGTGTGTGTGTGTGTGTGTGTGTGTGTGTGTGTGTGTGTGTGTGTGTGTGTGTGTATCTGAGGCCGTCTGTGTGTGTTAACGTTTGAGTGATCCTCAAAGTTGAGGTGAGGAGAGAGAGAGATGGGTGAGTGAAAAAGGGATGGGGAGAGAGAGACATGGTGAGAGAGGGAAGGAGGGAGGGAGGGAGGGAGGAAGGGAGGGAAACAGGGTCAGGGGGAGGGAGAGGGAGTTGGAAGGGAGGAGGGGGGAGGATGGGAGTAGTGAAATGTTTCCTTATCAACAGCGCTGATCCAACTAACATCCTGAAACAATCCAACTAACATCCATCGCCCTGTCTCTACCTCGGGCCCCCAGTATGACAAACTCTACAAAGACATCCACCAGGGCCCCCAGCCCCGCACCCACACAGGGACACTCGACAGAGGCATCAACAAGGGCCCGACCACGGCCATGTCGATCAATTCAAAGGGAATCGCAGCGGTCCTTGTTTTCAGATCCTCGTGGCGGTGGAGTCACGCCCCAAGCGGGAGAGGAGATTGAATTCCCCTCTCTGTGTTTGCTTCTTCCTTTCTGTGAGCTGCGTTTTGCGGTGCAGGTTACGGCCTCTTTGCGGCCGCGGCGGTGCAGTGAACGTCCACGTATCCCCCCGTATGAGGGACTCAATGAGGGACTAATGAGATGGTGTGACCTTGTTCTGTTCCTGAGCGCTTGCGTGGAACGTGGAACAATGGAGAGCGCCGCGGTTCATCCACAGAACTGCTGATCACGCTTCAAAGCCAAGGGCTTCCATTGTGAGCCTCCTGATTAGATTCTGCCTTTGTGGGTCACAACGCCACTATTTATTTAGCAGAGAGCGTCTGAGGCTCCCTCGTCTCCAACCGTGCGGGCACAATGCATTGTGGGAGCTTTGATTGTGATCAGCCGCTCTGTGCTTCCTGTCCTCAGACCACCTGCAGGAAGCTGCCCTGATAATCTCTTCCAGCTCCCCCAACAGACGCAGAGAACGAGAGTGATGAAGTATCCTCTGAACGACCAAAGAGCAGCAGCCCAGTGCGTCTCTGGTCGGAGATAGAGGAGGCGTCCTGAGGACCCCCTCCCCGCCGCAGACGGAACAACACCAGGACGGGATGCGTCACCAGCAGACTGTTCTCTGGTTCACCCCGCTCTCGACCCCCTGTTCACCCCGTCCCACCGGGGTGGGGGGGTTGGCCTCGCACCACCGCCGTGGCCGTTCCTCTCACATCTCACACAGCAATTAGAACGGATCATTTTCCAGAACTCGGCCGTTGTTCTCGACAGGAAAGAGTGTTTTTTTGCTGACCCCGTGAAATAAAGAAAAATGGGCGAAAAGAAAAAACACTGCAACTCAACCCCTGCAGAACTTTGACAATCCTTTCGTTCCTCACACACACGCACACACGCATACTTCTCAAAAAAACACACACACACGCACACACATAAACACACACACAACACACAAACACATACTCATAAACCAATATGCTAGAATGTGAGGATGTATTCCCATACAGCAAGACGGAGATGGAGATATTGAAGCAGACTCAAAGCAAACAAACACACCGCACATGCATGCAAACACACACGTACACACACACACACACACAAACACATACACACACCTTGAACACACAAGCAGCCAGCTCATGTACTTTCCTTTTTCTTCCAACAGGCTTTCCAATTCGCTGAGGTGTAACTTCAAACCAGAAGTTCGGCTTCGCTAGAAAAAAAAACAATCCAACATGATTCTCTTATCTTGAAATAGCAACAACCAACATTCCCTTTATACCCCACATCCACCACCTCCTCCACCACCACCACCTCCTTTCCAACCCCACCTCCTCATCCACCACCTCCTCCACCACCACCTCCTCCTTTCCAACCCCACCTCCTCAACCACCACCACCTCAGCCACCCCCAACTTGGTTGCTGGGCTAAGGTGTGTGTGTGTGTGTGTGTGTGTGTGTGTGTGTGTGTGTGTGTGTGTGTGTGTGTGTGT
>NC_082398.1:562732-581175 GCF_031168955.1 Gadus macrocephalus
GGTGAGGGGATGTAGCCTTCCCCCCCACTGACATGATCCTGTACAGCCAATTACAGCCCCCCTGCCAAACCAGCCCCCCCACCCTAACCACGACCCCAAAGTAGGGTACACGACGACCACATTCATTTCATTACAGGACATTTGCATTTGCCCTGATTGAGATCACAGCGTAACCTAATGACCGTAATCTGAGCGGAGGGGCGGATGCTAATTAGGGCAGGGGGGGCTGGGGGGTGAGGGGGGGTGAGGGGGGGCTGGGGGGTGAGGGGGGGGTGAGGGGGGGTGAGGGGGGGCTGGGGGGTGAGGGGGGGTGAGGATGACATGACTCGCGTGGCATTAGAGGCCCTGGAAAAGGAACTAGCAACAAAGTTGATCAAAGAGCAGAGAAGTTCCACTTTCACTTTGAGTCTCGCTCACTAAGCGTCGTGTGGGTTGGATTAGCGTCTGTTATTCGTTCCACTCGTACATTCTATGTGAAGTTTCACACATTTTGAATGAGGACCATTCGATTCAATTCAATATACTTCAGTTGTGCATTAGTTCACTGAATCTTGAAGGCTATTTAAAATGTCTGCATGTCAGGCCATCACCATCTTCTACCTCGTCTGCCAGAGAGCTAGATCCACTGGAGACACTGTAACAATAACAGTGTCCTGGTCCTACCACTGTCCTGTCCTACCACTGTCCTGTCCTGTCCTACCACTGTCCTGGTCCTACCACTGTCCTGGTCCTACCACTGTCCTGTCCTACCACTGTCCTGTCCTACCACTGTCCTGTCCTACCACTGTCCTGTCCTGGTCCTGTCACTGTCCTGTCCTACCACTGTCCTGTCCTACCACTGTCCTGTCCTGGTCCTACCACTGTCCTGTCCTGGTCCTGTCACTGTCCTGTCCTACCACTGTCCTGTCCTGTCCTACCACTGTCCTGTCCTACCACTGTCCTGTCCTACCACTGTCCTGTCCTAACACTGTCCTGTCCTGTCCTACCACTGTCCTGTCCTGTCCTACCACTGTCCTGTCCTGTCCTACCACTGTTCTGTCCTACCACTGTCCTGGTCCTACCACTGTCCTTTCCTACCACTGTCCTGTCCTGTCCTACCACTGTCCTGTCCTACCACTGTCCTGTCCTACCCCCGTAACAACCATAACACGGCCTCGTCATGCTGTGTCTCTGCAGATCGATGTTTCAATGGATCGATAGATTGATGGATCGATAGATAGATCGACAGATAGATAGATACTTTTTTCATCCCCTGGGGAAATCCAGGTATCCAGTCGCACACAAAGTCAGTCACAGACCGTCCAATTGACAAACAACGAAATAGGCAAACGGTAAAGGTCATTCAAATAATTCTATACAAATTGAGCAATGTTGCACACAATTGAAATAATAATAGATCTGATAGATCAATCAATATATCTAAAGGGACGTGCTTCAGGAGGTCAGGGTGGATCGGCCCTGCCTCCCTCGCCCGCTGGAGTCACTGAGCAGGACGGAGGCAGAGCCAGTGGCCCAGTGTCTGCTGGGTGAATCACGAGGTCCCCAGCCCCAACACGAGGGGGGCTTCTGTCCCCAGAGCCTGGCTTCACCCGCTGCGTTCAGCCACGAGGCTGCAGAGAGACCCTGGGTGTGTGAGACGGCTTGAAGGAGAGGCCTTCAAAGCCTCTCATAAATGGCTTCGCAAACAATGTGGCTGGTTTTCTGTGTAAATAGGCGAGGTAACTCTGAGGCGAGGTAACGCAGAGGACAGAGGGTTGAAACGTATTCAAGAGACGATAGGCGGTACCTCTGGGAGAGCTGTAAGAACACTTTCAGCGCTCTTAAAGGAAGCTGTGGACCGCTTCTTTGTAAATGTTGACACAGGCGGAGCATATAGACTTCATCAATACATTACACCTGACATGATGTCTCATGCAAACGCAACATGGCCAATATTTATATTATTAACATGTCTGTAAAGTGTTTGGTCTGGTCTGTGAAGGAGGGGCTTATTGGTTGACCCTGTTTCTTTCTGATTGCCCACTACGAGAGTTCTGACATCAGAACAAATGGACCAACACTCAGTGAATACCAGAGGGAATCACTTTTTAGTCTACATCCTACTGATGTTCAGGATGTCGGTTTGATGGCTACAGACTATATAGTTGGAGATTGTCTGGAGGACATCTTGGAAACCATGTGCTATCGTTGTGGTGTATAATGTAAGGTTATCTGCAGGCTGAAGGTGTCCTTAACCGTGTGGATACCTGGTTCCTGGAAGTGGCGTAAACCTCACCCTAATGGGGTTCATGAGGGGACAACTCTGCAACAACATAAAGTGAAATCCCCTGTATGTGAAATTAAAGCTGTTTATAGCAGGTAATTATCTTAATTGTGTATTCTCGCTGTAGTCCTCAGCACGCTACCGGTACACCTAATACATTACCAAGATACATTTAATTTGTAGTTAACAACTTTTCTCTCCTCCACCTCACCAAAGTGCCCCTCCTACTGGGGTGATAATTCGTTTGGCTCTGCACCAGACGGGAGCCGGCACCTCAACGCTGGAAGTGGAGCCACGAACAAACAAAGACAACGATAACAAGCCTGGAGCTAAAAATACTAAAGCAGATCTCTAAGGCCGAGTGCCAAGGCTCTGGCGGGCGGCTGCACCAATCAACCACACACTAGAAAAGTATTTAACAGCGTTAACCTGACAGCTCAATCGCTTCTGTTAGAGAGTCTCACGCAATAACCTGGAAAAATATCCTTGAGACCAAAAAAATAACTCGATCTTATAGCACCGTGGACTTTTTGAAGTCGATGCCAAATATCTAGAAGAACTCCCAGTGCCTGAGCCCTCGCTCCTCCCGGTCCACTCCCGACTCCAGATCAATAAACCAAGTGTTCCGGACGCCGGCACGGAAGCTGACCCCCCCTGGGGTCAGGGAGCGGCTCCCCGGCCTCCAGCACTCAGGAACCACGAGGCCCCCAGGACTCAGGAACCACGAGGCCCCCAGGACTGAGGAACCACGAGGCCCCAGGACTCAGGAACCACGAGGCCCCAGGACTCAGGAACCACGGGCCCCAGCACTCAGGAACCACGAGGCCCCCAGGACTCAGGAACCACGAGGCCCCCAGGACTCAGGAACCACGAGGCCCCCAGGACTCAGGAACCACGAGGCCCCCAGGACTCAGGAACCACGAGGCCCCCAGGACTCAGGAACCACGAGGCCCCCAGGACTCAGGAACCACGAGGCCCCCAGGACTGAGGAACCACGAGGCCCCCAGGACTCAGGAACCACGAGGCCCCCAGGACTCAGGAACCACGAGGCCCCCAGGACTCAGGAACCACGAGGCCCCCAGGACTCAGGAACCACGGGCCCCAGCACTCAGGAACCACGAGGCCCCCAGGACTGAGGAACCACGGGCCCCCAGGACTGAGGAACTACGAGGCCCCAGGACTGAGGAACCACGAGGCCCCCACGACTCAGGAACCACGAGGCCCCAGGACTGAGGAACCACTGGCCCCCACGACTGAGGAACCACAAGGCCCCCACGACTCAGGAACCACGGGCCCCAGCACTCAGGAACCACGAGGCCCCCAGGACTGAGGAACCACTGGCCCCCAGGACTGAGGAACCACGAGGCCCCCAGGACTCAGGAACCACGAGGCCCCCAGGACTCAGGAACCACGAGGCCCCCAGGACTGAGGAACCACTGGCCCCCAGGACTGAGGAACCACTGGCCCCCAGGACTGAGGAACCACAAGGCCCCCAGGACTGAGGAACCACGAGGCCCCCAGGACTCAGGAACCACGAGGCCCCCAGGACTCAGGAACCACGAGGCCCCCAGGACTCAGGAACCACGAGGCCCCAGGACTGAGGAACCACAAGGCCCCCAGGACTGAGGAACTACGAGGCCCCCAGGACTGAGGAACCACTGGCCCCCAGGACTGAGGAACCACGAGGCCCCCACGACTCAGGAACCACGGCCCCCAGGACTCAGGAACCACGGGCCCTCACCACCAGCTGCTGGGCTGAGCCTGCTAGCTACACCCAGGGTAACCGAACCCTCGTATTAGCACGCACACCTAAGCATCCGGAGGACTCTACCCCTCTCCACCCCCTCGCCTCCCCCCTCACCACCCCCTCACCGCCCCCCTAGCTCCCCCTACCCCCCCGGACGGACTGGCCGCGCTCTGCCCTGTGAGGCTGTAGGTGCTTCCTGTGTGACACTGTAGGTGCTTCCTGTGTGACGCTGTAGGTGCTTCCTGTGTGACGCTGTAGGTGCTTCCTGTGTGACGCTGTAGGTGCTTCCTGTGTGAGGCTGTAGGTGCTTCCTGTGTGACGCTGTAGGTGCTTCCTGCGTGAGGCTGTAGGTGCTTCCTGTGTGACGCTGTAGGTGCTTCCTGTGTGACGCTGTAGGTGCTTCCTGCGTGAGGCTGTAGGTGCTTCCTGTGTGACGCTGTAGGTGCTTCCTGTGTGAGGCTGTAGGTGCTTCCTGTGTGAGGCTGTAGGTGCTTCCTGTGTGACGCTGTAGGTGCTTCCTGCGTGAGGCTGTAGGTGCTTCCTGTGTGAGGCTGTAGGTGCTTCCTGTGTGACGCTGTAGGTGCTTCCTGTGTGAGGCTGTAGGTGCTTCCTGCGTGAGGCTGTAGGTGCTTCCTGTGTGACGCTGTAGGTGCTTCCTGCGTGAGGCTGTAGGTGCTTCCTGTGTGACGCTGTAGGTGCTTCCTGTGTGAGGCTGTAGGTGCTTCCTGTGTGAGGCTGTAGGTGCTTCCTGTGTGACGCTGTAGGTGCTTCCTGTGTGAGATGTAAATAAATAGTAAATAAATAGATGAGGGGACAGAGCTCCGCCGCCACCTGCCACCTGCCTCCGCAGCCGCGGCCCGCTTCCGTGGTTGCCATGCCAACGCGGGGAGGAGGCATGCTCCGGTGCGTTCATCACGCTGGGCTGACAAGGCCTGCAGTTAGGGCGTGATTAGTCGTCTTCCTAAACGTTGGGCGGTCGCTCGCCTTCTGGCGCCACTCCACACATGGCTGGCTGTAGACGGGCGGGCGGGGGGGGCGGTTAAAGACTCAGCCCCCCCCCTTCACACATGGCCCAACATATATTTGAACTCAGATACACGACGCATCCCCCCCTCCCCCACAGTCCAAGACTCTGATACACCGTCACCCCCCCTCCCCACGCTACAAGACTCTGATACACCGTCACCCCCCCTCCCCACGCTACAAGACTCTGATACACCGTCACCCCCCCTCCCCACGCTCCAAGACTCTGATACACCGTCACCCCCCCTCCCCCACAGTCCAAGACTCTGATACACCGTCACCCCCCCTCCCCCACAGTCCAAGACTCTGATACACCGTCACCCCCCCTCCCCACGCTCCAAGACTCTGATACACCGTCACCCCCCCTCCCCACCCTCCAAGACTCTGATACACCGTCACCCCCCCTCCCCACGCTCCAAGACTCTGATACACCGTCACCCCCCCTCCCCACGCTCCAAGACTCTGATACACCGTCACCCCCCCTCCCCCACAGTCCAAGACTCTGATACACCGTCACCCCCCCTCCCCCACGCTCCAAGACTCTGATACACCGTCACCCCCCCTCCCCCACAGTCCAAGACTCTGATACACCGTCACCCCCCCTCCCCACGCTCCAAGACTCTGATACACCGTCACCCCCCCTCCCCACGCTCCAAGACTCTGATACACCGTCACCCCCCCTCCCCACGCTCCAAGACTCTGATACACCGTCACCCCCCCTCCCCACGCTCCAAGACTCTGATACACCGTCACCCCCCCTCCCCCACAGTCCAAGACTCTGATACACCGTCACCCCCCCTCCCCCACAGTCCAAGACTCTGATACACCGTCACCCCCCCTCCCCACGCTCCAAGACTCTGATGCACCGTCACCCCCCCTCCCCACGCTACAAGACTCTGATACACCGTCACCCCCCCTCCCCACGCTACAAGACTCTGATACACCGCCACCCCCCTCCTCCGTCACCCCCCTCCTCCCCCCCCCCCAGTGCGGGGTACACCGTCACCCCCCTCCTCCCCCCCCCCCAGTGCGGGGTACACCGTCACAGACGCTGGACAGACGCTGGTTGTGCATGATGCAGTGAGCTCAGCTGGCCCTGACGCCACCAGGTCACACGCTCCCTGTGTTGGAGAAGGCTTTAACCGGTGTATCATTAACTTTGTTGTTCACACGCCCACTGCCAGTGGCTCTACGTACGGCCAGGGGACGGGGGGGAACAGCTCTGTGTGTGTCGGGGCGCCCACTGCCAGTGGCTCTACATACGGCCAGGGGACGGGGGGGAACAGCTCTGTGTGTGTCGGGGCGCCCACTGCCAGTGGCTCTACATACGGCCAGGGGACGGGGGGGAACAGCTCTGTGTGTGTCGGGGCGCCCACTGCCAGTGGCTCTACATACGGCCAGGGGACGGGGGGGAACAGCTCTGTGTGTGTCGGGGCGCCCACTGCCAGTGGCTCTACATACGGCCAGGGGACGGGGGGGAACAGCTCTGTGTGTGTCGGGGCGCCCACTGCCAGTGGCTCTACATACGGCCAGGGGACGGGGGGGAACAGCTCTGTGTGTGTCGGGGCGCCCACTGCCAGTGGCTCTACATACGGCCAGGGGACGGGGGGGAACAGCTCTGTGTGTGTCGGGGCGCCCACTGCCAGTGGCTCTACGTACGGCCAGGGGACGGGGGGGAACAGCTCTGTGTGTGTCGGGGCGCCCACTGCCAGTGGCTCTACATACGGCCAGGGGACGGGGGGGAACAGCTCTGTGTGTGTCGGGGTGTGTGGGAGACAGTCCACCTCGTCAATATCGTCAATACTGCTACTCCTTCATTCGGCTATCTATCGACAAGGGCTAGGATCCGGAAGAAGGGAGACCGCCCCTCCCTATCTCTCCCTCCCCCTCTCCTCCCATCCCCCCCCCACCCCCCCTCCTCACCTGCCATGATCCCAGCAGGGGTCCTCCCCCAGCCTGGGAGACAGTACGGAGAGGAAAGTGAAAGTGAGAGGGATCCCTGATCAAGGGCGCGCCCGTCCGTCAGGCTAGCAGGAGGAGACGCCACGGAGACAGCCGCGAGGAGGAGCCCGAGCCGGGGGCCATCAGCGACACGATGACACACAGGGGCCCCCATCCCAACCCGCACCCCCCGCCCCCGCCCCCGTCCCCGCCCCCGTCCCCGTCCCGTCTGAGCTCCCCATCCTCTGATTCATCACAGTGACATGGTTCCTCCTCCTCGTCAACACACTGAGGGCCGGCCTCGACTCCCTGGGGAGGGAACACGTCCACACAGCCCTGAGAGAGGGGACACTATGATGATCTACAGCCAGCTATTGTGTCTCCAGGTCACGAGGTGTAAAACCACGTCAGTAATCGGAGGCATAAACACTTCAAGGTGTCAACATGAACTCAGTATGCGTCGCTGTGCCCCACTCCTTCTGAGTGACACGGGGAGGTGATCCCAGGGGGTGCGAGGCCAAAGCACCCCAAAGGTTCTGGGCGGTTCTGTGGTGACGTCTTAATGAGCGACTGGAGGAGCGCGAGCGGAGGACTCAGCGATGCAGAGGATCGCTCCACGGCGCTCTAATCAGCAATTACAGGTCAGCCGCTAACGAGGAGGACACCTGCTGTTCTCCTCGGGTGCTCCAGAGCACTCCTCCACGGCTCCTCCACCAACCCTCCACCCCTGCAGAGCCACGGCGCAGAACAATGTCAATCTGGGTCTCCCCCCGTCCCCCCGCTCCACTGTGGTGGTCCCGCCCTCCACCATCAGTCAAGGTCAGAGTCAGAGCCCTGAGAGGAGGCTATAGGGGGGGGGGGGGTTCAGTCTGCATCTGCTTGGTATGTGAGCATGTAAGTATGCATGAAGGTGTGTCTCCATCCCTATCTTGTCTGTGTGTGTGTGTGTGTGTGTGTGTGTGTGTGTGTGTGTGTGTGTGTGTGTGTGTGTGTGTGTGTGTGTGTGTGTGTGTGTGTGTGTGTGTTTCAGGCTGCATCTGTTCGGTGTGTGTGTGTGTTTGTGTGTAGGTACGCGAGTCCCCATCCCTACCTTGTGTGTGTGCGTCTCCTGCATGTGCGTGTGTTTAAGGAGCCGATGTGATGGATGCGTGATGATGCACTCCCTGATGGCGCTGTCAGCCTTCCGTCTAAACAGTTAAGCGGCTCTCGTGCAGTGAATCCTAACACCTTCAGCCCCACCTCTCCCTCTCTGTGGACCGCTGGCTCTGATTACCGCTGAGGACGACCTAATCCCCCTGGAGATACCTTCATACAAGGGCGGAGCTGATATCTCCATTACGATGTCGTCTGATTGACCCGACGAGCCTTCCTCATGTTGTGATGACAACGACGACCTCTGACCTCGGCAGTACACGTCTCCCAGTCGGTCGGTCACTCCGCGTCGGTTCCTTTCAGCTGATTATTATCGGGCATTTCACACATTCACGCATTTCAAATTAAAAACAAAATGGCCCCATCCATTCGCTCTGCTTTTCTCTATTTGTTTCCTTACAGCATTTTCTACTGGCGAACGTTTGATTCTCTAATTTTTGTTTGATTTTAGTTTCAGTGGGGGGCAGACACCCCCCCTCCGCAGCGAGCTGTCTTTGTGTTCTGGTGACTTCCAGCGAGGTCGGGGCTGACGGCAGCGTCCCCTCGGTGGGAACCCCGAGCAGCCGATAAGGTGCTAACAGACGCTCTATCAGCGCGGTGGCGTTCCTGGATAAGAGGAGTCCAGCTCCAGAGACGGGCGACATTGTGATTCATTTATTTGTGTCTGGCGACGTTGGCAACGTGCTGCGGGTCCGGAGGGAACTCGGACGTGTGTGGAGATGATTGGAGCACGTTTGTAATGTTCTAATTATGATCAACTCGCTATTCAAATGTTCCATTTGCATGTTCCATATCCGCTGGGTTTTAAAACATTTAAAATATGAACTAAATTACATTCATAACGTTCAAAACATCAGGATCCAATTTTGTAAACAAAATTCTATAATTGTAACGCCCTTGAAGTGACTTGTAAACTTTAATCCATTACCATGATGTAAAACCACAGGCACATATAGGCTAACCTCATAACGACATTAGCATTGTCATTATCTTTTAACAACAGGCGAATGTGCCATATGCCCACGCTAATAAAGGCTTTTAAACGAGCGTATTAACTACCAGTATTAAGTGCTACGTTTAAACAGTCGTCTGAGAGACTTTTAATCCCCGTCCCAGCACAGCGACCACGGTGTCTGTGTCAGACAGTTCACGAGGTACGCCACAAGGTTAGATTCCCAGTTTAGCGCCTGCGGTTAATGTTTGGATTCCATGTTTGCACTTCATTCCGATCTCTTTGTCCAACGCTAACTGGAAACGCGGCTACGTTTTAAATCATTCAAATGACGAGGTGAAAGTAATCAGGCGCTGGCTCAGACTGTGCAGGTTATCACTGGGGGGGATGGGAGGGTCTTCCTCTCTCTGCGTGAGGCTATTATCTGAGGCTCAGCATGTGTTAGCTTGTGACCGTAGCGACCCCCTCCTGGTGCTGTCATCATCTCCCCCCCCCGGGGGCGGTGGGAGAGGGTCCTCTCTGGGGCCACCTGGGGGGACATAGACCACATGTTGGGGCCCGCAGCCCGGGGGGCGCCACACCTGTCCGGCCAGGTGTTCCGCGACCCCCCCGTCGGAGCGGCGCTGGTTTAAAGAGGGGCTCGATCCCTCTCTCTGCCTGTCAGCGGTGCCCCTAGCTGTCTCCGTTTGACAGACGTCAGCGGAGAACCCACCGCCCGAACGCACAAGTTCACCTTTCCAGCTCCTCCACCCCCTCCCTCCCTCCCCATCCTCCCCCCCCTCCCTCACCATCCTCCCCCTCCTTCCTTCGCTCCCCCCCCCCCCCACACCTGATACTCAAGTCACTGCTAATATCCGTTACATTCTCTTCATTAAAGCTGTGGTCGGCTCGCATGCTAGGAAACGTAACCTCTGAGGCAAATAGTCCCTACCAGCGGCGTAGGATTCAATCCTTTACAATATGCTTACATCACAGGGGCCCGACTACATGCTGGAGCAGCCTTGTTACATCACGGGGGACCGACTACATGCAGGAGGAGCCTTGATTCATCACAGGGGCCCGACTACATGCTGGAGGAGCCTTGTTACATCACAGGGGCCCGACTACATGCTGGAGGAGCCTTGTTATATCACTGGGGCCCGACTACATGCTGGAGGAGCCTTGTTACATCACTGGGGCCCGACTACATGCTGGAGGAGCCTTGTTACATCACTGGGGCCCGACTACATGCTGGAGGAGCCTTGTTATATCACTGGGGCCCGACTACATGCTGGAGGAGCCTTGTTACATCACAGGGGCCCAACTACATGCTGGGGGAGCCTTGTTATATACTGTTCTTGTACAGCTGCCTTGTCTGGTAGCACACATGCAGCACTGTGGTAACGAGCTCTGTTTCCATTGTTATCCCTGATACCACTTTATCAGAAGGGCGTCTGCCAGGTTTGGTTTTCACAAGTCCAACTAAAAAGGGAGACCAGCGCGGGAAGCGGTTTTCTCTCCGATCGATGTTCCTCCCTTTCATCCCATTACTGTTCTGGGAAGGCTTGTTTAGGAGCCGACCGGAAGCCCAAACGAGGAGAGCCAGCACTCACATCTTCAGGATAGATATATATATATAGATACATATATAAGTGCTTGTCTTTTCTACGGAAGTGCCAGTTCTGCCGAATGATCTTGTTTTGTGTACAGTGTGTTTGCTCTATAAAGCCCCAAACTATTTGGAAGTCTGATGGTTCATCTGAAGCGAGGATCGATGTGCTCGGATGGAACGCTGCGAGGCAGGGAGCTGTACGTGTGCGTGCGGGTGTGTGTGTGCGGGCGTGTGTGTGCATGTGTTTGCGGGCGTGTGTGTGTGTGTGTGCGGGCGTGTGTGTGCGTGCGTGTACCCATGTGCGTGCGTGTGTTGCGTCTGCTGAATCTATTAGCATCTGAGTTAACAGCCTCTTGGAGAGTGTGCTCAGCTAAGGAAGGGTGGAGCGTGTTGAAGCAGGATGTTTCCGTTGTGTTCCAGCTGCTCCTGGGTCTGTTACCGACTCCTCGCAGGCCTGCTATCAGCACTTAATAAACCCGGAGTTGCTACAGCTAGCCTTCGCTAGTGCTAAAGCTAGTCCTAACGGCAAATATGGCTGCCAACCATATGAAATGACTATTACTATAAAGACACCAATGAGGTGAACCTGAATAAAAATATATATCTACACATTTCTAAATTACTATATAATATTTCAATATTTTGCGCCTAAATGTGGAAATCTAAATGAGGGAAGTTACAAGGTACAGAAATCTGCATGCCAATTTTTCATTGAACAAATGCACAACGGCCTAAACTTTAAAGCAACCAATCAGAGGACAAGGTTTTGCCACAAGGGATCCCTTTTCCTTAATGCTCCAATCACATGACACGGACCAACGACATCCAATAGGAGACGGGTGAGGTGTGGGTATGTCTGCGACGCTTTGGACCGTTTCATTCGACCTCCCCCCCCCCCCCACGCAGCCCCTCCCCTGTGAACCCCAGATGTGTTTCTGGATCACCTTCACACCGTCTCATCGGCCCCCCCAGGGACGCCCCCGACTCCGCCATTTATGTCCCTTCACACATGGCCCAACATATATTTGAACTCAGTACGTCAGTGTGTGTGTGTGTGGCACTTGTGTAGTGTGTGTGTGTGTGTGTGTGTGTGTGTGTGTGTGTGTGTGTGTGTGTGTTGGGGGCACCTGTGTAGTGTGTGTTTGTGTATGTGTGGTGTGCGTGCATGTGAGTGTACAAGTGTGTGTGTGTGTGTGTGTGTGTGTGTGTGTGTGTGTGTGTGTGTGTGTGTGTGTGTGTGTGTGTGTGTGTGTGTGTGGAGGGGAGGTGCTGGAGGTGGTGGTGGTGGTGGTGGTTGGGGGGGCACACTGGTTGGAGTCTCTTTGTTTATGTTGTTTGTGTTAGCTGGTCACGCATGAGGTTTTGATGTATGTGTACCCACACACACACAGAGACACACACAGACACACACAGCACACTACAATCACACGCAAAGGAAGGTCAGTGCGTTTTGCATGTGCTGCCCTCTGTCTTTGGTGTCAAAGCTCCGCCGACTCCCTTCAGCTCAGCATGGCCGCTCCCTTCATCATCTCTCTGTTCTCAGCGCTGCTCTGAAACCTCCAGTCAGCAGCCCGCGTCCTCTGGCAGCCGCCGCACATCTGCTCCCCGCAGCCCTGGGGATACACACTGCGCCCCTAGGAGAGTGTACCCCCACACCCCGGAACTCCAGGACCCCTTCCATGCACCCACTCTCACCCTGAATAACTATGGTAACAGAGGGCCTTTCTATTAACATTATTGGATTCATGATAGATGGAATTCTCGTTAAATCGGTGGTTCATTCATTTTACTTTCCTTAATGGCTACAATTGAACCCTTTTCCGTAAAGAGAACGACCCACGATAACTCCTCCATTATGAAGCTAACGTTTAACGTTGATCCCCGGCTCGGCCCTCCAACGAGGCCCTGGTACTCACCCCAGTCTGTCCCCGGCCGCTCCGCTGGTAAGATACACACTATTATTACACTGTACTCAGAGACGGTTCAGACCCACGGGACACCTTTCTGCAGGACGCAACGACCAGAGCGGCGCGCCTCTGTTAGCCGCGCCGCGAGGGGCTAGCCCGGCGATGACAGCTCAGCAGGAGGAGCGGCGCGGAGCCGGAGCTCCTCCAGCGGCCTCTCTCTCCTGATGGGACCGGAGGCGTCGTCAGGCTCTGACCTGAACGGCGTGCTAGCGCTGCGTGCTAGCGCTGCGTGCTAGCGGCGTGCTAGCGCGGCGTGCGAGTGCGGAACACGCAGCCTGCGGGCCGCGGGCCGTTTTGAAGTAAATGCAGAAATGGAGAATAGTGGCGAGATGTTATGAGATCAGAGGGAGAAGGGAGACAGGGGGATGAAAGGGAGGAGCGGGGGGGGGAAACTCCCCCACAGAGGGGGGAGAAACGTCAACACACCGCTCCGAGCGGATGGCGAGGAGGACAGCGAGAGGGCCAGCCCCGTCGGAACGGGAGAACCACTTCCTCTGCACAGACCCCGCCTCCACCCCCTGAAGACCCCCCACCCGCTGCTGAGGGGCGGGGCCCCGGAGACACACTGACAGCCACTGACGTCAGAAGGGTTGCTGATGGGTTGGGCAGTTCTGACATGGGAGCGTATAGAACGGGGTCAGAGGGCCGGGGGGGGGGGGGGGGGGGGGTGTGCCTGAGGAACAGAAGCGATGGCGTGGAGCCTTGCTTGTTGCCGTGGAACGCTGCTGGTTGCCATGGGGATGGGAGGTGAGAGAGGCGGAGCTCGCCGAACAGGAAGGAACGCAACAAAGCTGTCGACAACAATTGATACCATTACCGTCCTCCTCCTAGATATTAATGAGTGTTTGTTGTTGTTGGCTTTTAATTGGCTTAATCTATGTAGGAAGTAGAAGAGAAAACAAGTCCTCAAAAGGTGTGTGTGTGTGACTTCAGTTGCCTGGAATTTGTTTTCCTCTCTTTCCTCCCAGCGGGATAGCGAGCAATGAGGCTGTGACAGCCGGCACGTCGGGATCGCAAACAGAGCAACGGAGGGAACACACTTTATTCACTAATAATAATTGCCACTTGCCGCTTACTTAATGCAAGTGGAAGTTCCTGTGTATGTGTGTATGACTGTGTGTGTGTGTGTGTGTGTGTGTGTGTGTGTGTGTGTGTGTGTGTGTGTGTGTGTGTGTGTGTGTGTGTGTGTGTGTGTGTGTGTGTGTGTGTTTATCTATGTGAGTGAGAGAGTTGGAGGATCAGAGAAGATGGGAGAGTGTGAATGAGCAGAAGCCTGTGTTTCTCCAATATGATCTGCCCCTGCAAGCATTTAACACACAGTTGCTTTAGTCGTGTTTGATTTGGGAAGGGGAGGGCTGGGGGTTGCATTCTGTCTTGTGTATCCTCTCCATTTGACTGTTATATACTGTAATGCTCTCACTGCTTATCTGTGAGGACTCTTGTACATGAAGTCTTGTATTGAGATTTCTGCAAATAATTCATGCATAAAACAATGACTGCCTCTTGTCGTTTACCTGTTGTGAAGGGAGAACAGTACGGACGTACGGCCGTGGCTCAGACTAGCCTCTCTCTCAGCCTGTCCATCACTGTCCATCCTACGTCTCCCCCTGTAACCCTTCAGCCAGAGATGTTGTCACAAAGACCTATTTCAGAGCCCTCCTGCCCACTCAGCCATGAGTCTGAGACAGAAGGGTATTCAGGCGCTTTGTAAACTAGCTGAATCACCTAATTACTGTCTGGATAACCACATGGGCTCAATCTGTCCCAAGACATTAGCTCGCCAGCGCAGCACACGCATGAAAACACAACACAAAGGCTCGCAGACGTCCGCGACACGCTAGATCTGGGGGTGGAAGCAGGAAAAAATTCTCTCTCTCTCTCTCTCTCTCTCTCTCTCTCTCTCTCTCCCCCCCCCCTCTCGCGCTCTCTCTCTCTCTCTCTCCTCTCCCCCCCCCCTCTCGCGCTCGCTCTCTCTCTCTCTCTCTCTCTCTCTCTCTCTCTCTCTCTCTCTCTCTCTCTCTCTCTCTCTCTGCCTTTGGTCCCTCTCTCTCTGCAGGGTGTGTGTGACTGGAGGTGTGTGTATGTCAGGCATGTAGCTATCTATCATGTTACTCTGCTAACAGTGTAGTCAACTGCAAAACATCTGGACGCACACACACACCATAACTTATGCGCACACACACACACTCTATCACCCCCACACAAACACACATGCTCCAGCTGCCCCTTACTCATGTTTCACCTTTCATCTCCTCTTACACAGTCAGGTGCACGTACATTACCCTCAGACACACACACACACACACACACACAATGATACACACTTCTCACACATGGTCTCTTCATTTCAATTTTCTCATGTTCCTATTTCAAAAGGCATTAGTCAGTCCGTTATTGCGAACGCAATCTACATGTGAAATGTAATTTGCGATGAATTAATTCCTACTTTCCTTCGGTACATTCCCTCCGAGCCTCTCGTTCCCCGAGCAGCGCTGGCTCGGCCAACATCTGGCCACTCGGAGAACGAAAACAAACCCGTACTTAGAGACGTGTTCTTTATAACGAGCCCCCTCACGTGTAACTGGCTCACACAAAACAGGATGGAAAAAACACCCCAACATAAACATAAAGAAATAAAAGCCATTAAGGCAGCTGTGATGGCGCGCAGATGTCACGGTAAATATTTAAAGAGCGCCGGGAACCTCAGAGTTAATCCAACATCACGACGGCCGTAAAGGCCTGACCGAACCAGGCTGAACACAAGACCAGGCTGAACACAAGACCAGGCAGAACACAAGACCAGGCAGAACACAAGACCAGGCTGAACACAAGACCAGGCTGAACACAAGACCAGGCAGAACACAAGACCAGGCTGAACACAAACCAGGCTGAACACAAGACCAGGCAGAACCCAGAACCAGGCTGAACACAAGCCCAGGCAGAACCCCAAACCAGGCTGAACACAAGCCCAGGCAGAACCCCAAACCAGGCTGAACACAAGACCAGGCAGAACCCCAAACCAGGCTGAACACAAGATCAGGCAGAACCCCAAACCAGGCTGAACACAAGACCAGGCAGAACCCCAAACCAGGCTGAACACAAGACCAGGCAGAACCCCAACCAGGCTGAACACAAGACAGGCAGAACCCCAAACCAGGCTGAACACAAGACCAGGCAGAACCCCAAACCAGGCTGAACACAAGACCAGGCAGAACCCAACCAGGCTGAACACAAGACCAGGCAGAACCCCAAACCAGGCTGAACACAAGACCAGGCTGAACCCCAAACCAGGCTGAGCACAAGACCAGGCAGAACACAAGACCAGGCTGAGCACAAGACCAGGCTGAACGCCAGACCAGGCAGAAGACCACTTACTAGCTGCTGGTTACTGGCTAGTGTTACTGGCTGCTGGTGACCAGTTGTTCTGCTGCCAAGTGGATGAAACGATGCAGGACAAAACATCTGGCACTGGTATTGAGAGGCTGAGGGGGGAGAGTGGCAGGGGGGGAGAGAGCTGAGGGGGGAGAGGGAGTGAGGGGGGGGAGAGAGGGTGGGGGGAGAGAGGCTGAGAGGGAAGAGTGGGTGAGGGGGGAGAGAGGGTGAGGGGGGAGAGTATGAATGCCGTAGAGATAGAGGATGACAGAGAGAGATAAAGAGCTAAAGAGATTGACGTAGAAAGATGAAGACAGAGCGATAAAAGGAGAAAATTAAATAGGAAAAAATGATAAAGCTGACAGAGAAATAAAGGCAGAGGCACGACTTCCACAGGAACATGAGGAGAGGGGGCTGGAGGAGAGAGAGATATGTGTGACAGAAACACAGAGCGCTCAAGTGAGGGTGAGATAATGACAGACAGAGAGATGGAGTGAGAGAGATAATGACCGAGAGAGAGAGGTAAAGTGAGGAAGGAAAGAGAGAAAAATAGGTGAGAAGGTAAAGACAGTGGAAAGAGATAATGACAGAGGGATAGAAAAAATAATGATCGAGGGGAAGGAGAGTTATGACAGAAGGATATAAAGATAATGAGAGGGAGGGTTAGATAATGACAGAGGGAGATAGATAATGACACAGGAGAGAAGAGATGGAGTGAGTGACAGAGAGAGAGAGAGAGAGAGAGAGAGAGAGAGAGAGAGAGAGAGAGAGATAATGGCAGATAGAGATAATGACAGACGGAGTGATAGGTAAAGCACGCTGCAGGGAGATAGAGGTAATGACAGAGGGAGAGAGAGGTAACGACAGAGAGAGGTAATGACAGAGGGAGAGAGTGATAATGACGGAGGAGAAAGAGTTAGAGAGTGTTGCAGGGAGAGCGAGATAATGACAGGGGGCGAGAGTGATAATGACAGAGAGAGGTAATGACAGAGGGAGAGAGGAGTAATGACAGAGAGAGAGAGAGTAATGACAGAGGGAGAGAGAGGTAATGACAGAGAGAGAGGTAATGACAGAGAGAGAGGTAATGACAGAGAGAGAGAGAAGTAATGACAGAGGGAGAGAGAAGTAATGACAGAGAGAGAGAGAGGTAATGACGGAGGCAGAGAGAGGTAATGACAGAGGGAGAGAGAGGTAATGACGGAGGAGAAAGAGTTAGAGAGTGTTGCAGGGCGAGAGTGATAATGACAGAGAGAGGTAATGACAGAGGGAGAGAGGAGTAATGACAGAGGGAGAGAGGAGAATGACAGAGAGAGAGTAATGACAGAGAGAGAGGTAATGACAGAGAGAGAGAGAAGTAATGACAGAGGGAGAGAGAGGTAATGACGGAGGCAGAGAGAGGTAATGACAGAGAGAGAGGTAATGACAGAGGGAGAGAGGAGTAATGACAGAGGAGAGAGAGGTAATGACAGAGGGAGAGAGAGGTAATGACAGAGAGAGAGGTAATGACAGAGAGAGAGGTAATGACAGAGAGAGAGGTAATGACGGAGGCAGAGAGAGGTAATGACGGAGGCAGAGAGAGGTAATGACGGAGGCAGAGAGAGGTAATGACAGAGGGAGAGAGAGGTAATGACAGAGAGAGAGAGAGGTAATGACAGAGGCAGAGAGAGGTAATGACAGAGAGAGAGGTAATGACGGAGGCAGAGAGAGGTAATGACAGAGGCAGAGAGAGGTAATGACGGAGGCAGAGAGAGGTAATGACGGAGGCAGAGAGAGGTAATGACAGAGGCAGAGAGAGGTAATGACGGAGGCAGAGAGAGGTAATGACGGAGGCAGAGAGAGGTAATGACAGAGGGAGAGAGAGGTAATGACAGAGGCAGAGAGAGTAATGACGGAGGCAGAGAGAGGTAATGACGGAGGCAGAGAGAGGTAGAGCGCGCTGCAGGGAAGAGGGCTAACAGAAGGAGCTGTGGTCCTGGCTCGTGTTTTTTGGCTCCACTCATCCAAACCTCAATTAGGCGTTTCAATCAGCCCGCAGCTGAGTGGGATCTGGGGGTCTGCCAAGTCTGTCGGGGGCCGCGGAGGCATGGAGCCGTGCTTTGGGGAGGGAGGGAGGGAGGGATGGAGGGAGGGGAGAGAGGGAGGCAGGCTGAATACTGAGCAGCCCGTCCGCTGCCGGCCACCGCTGGAGAGCGGTTAGGGAGGTGGAGTGCATAAGCGATCTGCGGGCCTTTACACGCTCTGATTTGTGATGTTTCACTGGATTATCCTCCTCCCTTCCCTCGCTCCTAGAGGCCTCTTCACTCTCAAGTGGTTATGTCGAGGAGGAGGAGGGAGAGGAGGAGGGGGGGGGGGGGTGGGGGACCCCCCGGACCACGCTGCGGTGGGCTCTCTCTCTCTCTCAGTCTCTCTCTCTCTCTCTCTCTCTCTCTCTCTCT